>NC_056727.1:131322747-131422747 GCF_019279795.1 Protopterus annectens
CATATGGGCACTGCAATACCAGCACTCCATCTACATGATGTGGGAGTAGAATCCACATCTGCACCAAAGGCAATTATGCTACTAACATGCTTTCTGATTTTAAAACACAGTGTGCCATCTGATAAACAAAAATGGCTAGTTATTATTTTATATTTATTTATTTATTGACATTTGTTAACCGGGTTTGTCCAACTGGGCTTGTGGCCCATTTTCAGTGGTTGCACATAGAAACATTTATACTTGGAGTGCTTTAAATTCGTAGTTTTGAACATTTTTCCAGTAAGCAATGAAACAAAATGCATGAACCAATAATGACAAAACTACCCATTTCAGAATATTTTAACCATAAAAGGCCTCTCTAACATCTGTCATTACAACCCACCACTATCAGTCAATAAGGACAATATCTGAAGAAGTAAAATTCATCTGAATAATTCTACATTAAAGAGATGTGTAACTAATGAAGAGGCTGTTACTGGCAAAAACTTTACATTTCAGTATTTCATCTACAAATTCAGTGCCTGCTCCTCTTGAAGAATTAATTGCCTACATCACATTAAAGAAAAAAATGGTAAGCTGGTAATATTGCAAAACAGGATGACTGAGAAACCAACAAGTTCATAGTTACTAGGTATCCTAAACAAAGGAGGGCACACTATGGAATGCAGAACCCCTATCCCATTTAAAATGCACCAAATAATCTGCAACTAGGGCACTACATACCATGCTTCCATACCTCTCAACCTCTTGGCACAAGAAATCTGAACAAAGGCTAAAATTATGGGGGGGGGGGGGCAAAGGCCCCTAAACAGGGGCAGATTATAAATATTGCTCTTATAGACCTACAAAGTTGCTACAATAACAGCATTTTCTGAAGGAAATGAAGGGTGAAACTCAAATGTATGACATTTATTTAAATCCTCAGTGATTTGCCAGAAAACCACACATTTTATGAGGAATAGGCCAAAAATATGAGGCAAAAATCTGGACAGTTGAGAGGTATGCATACCTGTCAACCTCTTAGTGCAAAAGATCTGGACAAAGCCTAACAATGTGGATGCAATGGCTGAAAAATAGGGATAGATTTTAAATACTGAACTTTTTAACTTTGAAAGTTGCTAGAACAGGATTTGTGTGAAAATTAACCAAGAGTAAATGTGAACTTAAGAGGGGAACTAAAGGATTTTACAGAAGATTAAGGGGGAATAATAAAGGGAAAGTTAAGTTGAAATAGTTTGAGGTTCTACAAGGAGGGAATATATAAGGGGTAGAGGGGATGACTGAAAGGACAGATATTATAAGGTATGATTAATGGGTACTTACGTATTATCGCAACCAGATTTTCGTGGTTGGGAATAGCGTCTACCTGCTCACAAATAAGTGGCTGGAAGATTTCTAACTGCTAATCATAGTCCTTACTACTTTCCAAAAATGTTTACATGACTTTAAGGAACAGGAACAGTTTAAGAAATCCTCTTCCTGTTTCGCGAGCATTACAAATGCAAGCATGAGTTGTTATGGCTGGTGTTGTACTGTGTGTTGGAATATTTTCACACTGGGCAACGAATCCTTCACAGAAGGAAAACACAGAGATGCCATGTTTGCTTTCGGTAAACTTGGTCCTTGTAACCAATGTTTTAATTAATCTTTTAAGAACCATTGCATTGTTAATGATTTGACATTATGAGGGTGGATATTTTGCACTTAACTGTTTCTGAAGAGTCTTTTCAGAAAACCGATTCCTGTCCCGTTTTCCTTTTCTACACAAATGTTTCCAACTGTAAAGAAACAGTATGGACTTCTTACTGAATATAGTATTGTATACCAACACAAATGCCAACGAAATTATATGGTTTTCAACCAACTTTCGGCCATCACAAATGCAGGCATTATGTTTTAAGGTTTCAGCAATTAACTTGAGTAATGACATGCTGTTAATTTGGCATAACGCTTTAAGTGAAGTTACCCAACATATACTTGCTCCGTTTCACTAGAAGTGTTTACATAGCCACAGAATTCCATCAGTAAAAATTGGGGAACTTGTGTATTACCGTTTTGTTTCACAAGCACCATCATACAAAAAGAAATGTGGGGTTTTCTCACCCCATTTCACTGTAACATGAACTAGTTTCCATACAAACTAGTAGACTAGTGAAAACTAGGTAACTAGTGAAAGCGGATAACACATACATACAAAATCTAGAGCACTTGATAATAGTTTTCAATCTTACTCACAAACACTGGCTAATCTACAATGTATGTACTGTACCTGTGTACTATTGTATGTATTCTACCTATGTTCCAAATGTCAGCTGTACACCACAAATCTATTAATTACCTTTCTTTTTAAAATTAATATTTTTTTGTTTGTTCTCTCCACTGTAACTGTTTATGTGCCGCATACCACTGTAAAAACATGTCTCCTGTAAATTGTGTGTGTACTGATCATGTCTAAATGACTAAATGTGTCTGTAATTTTTCTTTGTGGAGCTTTTCTCCCCGGGCCTCTGCTGAAAAAGGGCCTTTTCGGCTCAGTCAGTCACCCCTGGTTAACAAATGTAAAATAAAATAAAATAAATAGTTTCCCTGTAATTTTAGTAATGATAGTCACTATTCCCTGCACACTTTCTACCACAAACTGTAAATAATGCAACTGACAGTACAATAGCAGGCATGATAACTCGAGCATGTGTCTGTAACAGACGCAAAAAAGGAAGATGATTTCTGAACTTGTTTCGGTTTGTAAAAGTTATGTACAGTTTTTGGCCACTTCTAAGGACTTACAATAACACTTTGAAGTGTTTAATGTACTCTCTTTTGTGGAAGTATGTGCATTTCGCAACCGCAAAAATCTGGTTGCTATAATACGTAAGTACCGATTAATGTAAACAAGAGCAAACATGATTTATTTATTTTATTTTTTTATTTTACATTTGTTGACCAGGCTAGTCCAGCTGGATATATGTCCATTTTCAGTGGAGGCTCGGGGAGAAAAGCTCCACAAATATCAACCAAATAGGACAAGACAAGATATTTACAGTAGAAAGTGGTACATTACAAAGCTTTATAACATATTACATACCTAGGCTTTTCTATTCTGTATTCCAGTAGGGAAAAAAAACCTTATGTAAAAATAACCTAGATGCAACAGTAGTTTGAGTTAATAATGGAAATTATATCTAAGAGATATTATAGATACTAAGGTCACACAAAAACCAAAAAGAATAAACACTAGTGTTAAATGGATAGAGTCTACAAAAGCAAAATACAAAGATACAATTATAGTGTTCATTCTCACAGGAGTTGTGGTCTTATATGAAAACAGTTGGTCATTCAATAGTATATACATATTTACAAGAGAAAAATTCTCACAATGGTCAAACACACTTATCAGCGAGTAAACACAAGATCATGTTCATAAGAGGCTAGGAATCAAGGGAGTCTAGATAAGGGTATGGTGGTTAGTCTGGGTTATCACAGGGGCATAGCCAGTGTGATTTGAGGTAGGGTTTGAGCTTGCTTTTAAATAGGTTAACTGAGGATACTGAGGTTAGCTGACTTGGGAGGCTGTTCCAGGCTTTACCTACTGTATTTGAGAACAGGGTGTCACTAGCTGAGTTGTTGGATTTAGATATTTGTACAAGAGCCAGTTATATTCTATTGTTTCTAATTTTTGCAAAAGAAAATGTAATGCAGCCAGTATGCACTGTTAATGTGATTTGTTTTTATGGTCTTGATTCTTTCATGGCAGATCACAGGTGGTCCACTGATACAAACTCAATACTCATTAGGAATCAAATGTAACAGAGCAATGTCCAATTGTGATGTTATGAAAAAGTCCTGGTATATTCTGTCAAGTGCCTCTACATGAGTGCAAAATCCTCCTATACCATCACAATGTGGCAGGACTTGACCCTAGTAGCCTTCTTTACTAAATATACTAACCTTTGATGTCACATAACCTTAGAGAAAGAGAAAATGCTCAGTTTATCAGTAAACTAAGTGTTCCCCATATCCCAGAGACATCATATTTAGTAAAGGAAGTACGAGGTACAAAACAAACATACAGTGAATTCAGGGGGGAAAGCTCCTTGTAAATGCAACTCTTTTCATTGTAATTTTTAAAAATTGTTTAACATTTTGTAGATCAGAGGTATTCAGTATGTTTTTTGTAGAACCTCACAGCTGTAGCAAACAAATGTGAAGTTTCAAATGACGATACTTATTTTCTTAATGTAGTGCAAAACTTGGTAAATTCTTGCATCAATATAAGCATCTTCTTATATTACAGTTTGTAGACTCATCCTAACACATTGAGCACTGATTTTTAGTTATAGTCCAGTAAGCTGATCTGAAACTTTGGGCTGAATTCAAAACCTTTTGGTCTGGAGTAACACTTCCACCTGAGTGTGTTACTTCATACTCAACTGCAGGAATATTTCCACCTGAGTGTGTTACTTCATACTCAACTGCAGAACACAGGACTCTCTCATTCCCCATTCAGCATATGCTAATGGGGACTGGTCAACCCCTATGCCCAATTCCAAAAAGGGAATTGTGCTTATGATATTAAACTAAGTTGGCATTGTACATTTACAAAACTTACCAATGTACCTGTCAGAATCAGTGTTGAAGCCTGTTGATATAGATGGGCTTCTTGACATGGTGAAATCACTACCTGTATGTGGAAGTAGGTACTGCAGACAGAGCTGAGGATGAAGTTGGACTGCCTGCAATACCTAGTTCTACAGACAGGTTATCTATAGTGCAGGTATCAAGAGTTATGGGAGGACCCAGCAAATGGATAGTGTGAGCTGTACCCCAAACTTCATATGGGGACAGAGACACACACCTGTCTTCCTAGAGATGGTGAATGCAGGAATGACAGGAGTGCTGGCCATTATGAAGGCATTTGCTATATGCCCTACAAATAATGCTGTGGCACTGAACATCTCATAGCCATGCAGCTCTAGCTGTATGATGAAATTGGTACTTCAAGCAAGCTCCATCCCCACAATACCAGTCTTGCCATACTAATGGAGCTTGTCTACATAAGGGCTTTGGATGGATTCAGAGGTCCAGCCACATTCTCAGGCAGCTTTGTCACTATATGCAGACAGGCTATTGCAGTTCATTAACAGAGAATGCTTCTGAATCACACTATTTTCTCTGGCCAGAGAGACTCATCATTGGCTTCAATGCCACGGCATTTTGTAGTACTGAATTAATCAGATTCTGTCCCCACACACACCCGAATAGCGATGGCAGGATGAGAGAGAGGCCATTTTCCCTAACTAATCCAGTGTCTTGGAATCTGGAATAGAATTCAGAGGTTCCTTCATTTATTTAAGAGTTAAGGAGAGGCTGGTGGTTTTATTCTATTTATATGTACTGATCCTCAAGCACCTGTACATGACGTAGCACTGCAGAAATTCAATAATACACAGGTGAGTCCATACTTTTATGTGCCAAACTAAGGAGTTTGCAAACATTTAACTACTCACTGATACATATAGCAAGTCTGGCTATGTAGAAATACACCATCTTAACAAACACCTGTCCTTCATTCCTTACCAACATGAGGGTGCACAACACAGAAAAAAGCAAAACATCCTTGGTTCCACATCTCCACTCCATTCAGGGAATGCATGAATTATTTTCATTAGTTTGACTATCTGAGTCAGGTTACCTTTTTCAGTAAATTACTGACTTCCTTTTGAGTTTTGTTACAGACCATATTCTAAACAGCATTTTGAAGACATGTTTAAATGGTTTCAGCCTTAAAACAAAAGCTAGTTTAATTGTTTTTTTTTTTTGTTTGTTTCCATCCACAACCCCTTTTTCCACAAAGGATCAGGGTGCCATTTCAACAGTGATAATCATCTAGAGACAAGATTTACACCATCAGGTGGCTACACCTGCCATTGTTGTGCTTCCTTACCACACACTCACATGCACATTCACACCTTTGGTTAATTTTAGTGTCAAACCCACCTATTACATATCTTTGGAATGTGGGGAAAAACTGGCACAAACCCACATGAACTCAGGAGGACATGCAGGCTCCCACATGAACGTAGCGAGGACATGCAGACTCCACAACAAAGGCACACCAGCTGAGAATCAAACCGGAGAACATCTTGCTGTGAAATGACAACACTATCCACTGCAACACTGTGCACTCTGCTTTTTGTTTAACCTCTGAAAATATGACCATAGTTCCTGTCAAGTAGCAGAACAGATTTTGATTGCAGTAAATGAGATTGAAAATGTATAACATCTATCAAGTCAGACAGATCTCTGCTAAGCAGTTTGTTCACAAAGAAAAATGACTGCTACCGGTAGCTGTCATCTAATGTTATTTTTTTCAATATACAGTTAGATTTCTGTAGGAAGAATTAGTGACCTAATTATTTGTTTCATAAATGTAAATGTACAAATTCCTTTTTATTTGATTACATTTGATTTCTTACAGTCAGCAGATACATTGAAGCCCTAGTTAGAGAGGGTATCTTTGTTTCTAACTCCTTCATTTAATGGGGGAGAATACTTAGTGAACTCTAAGCCATTTGATATACATGCACATTTCTGGGTTTTGTCACTGATCATATTGTTTATATTTCTGGAATTCAGACTACAGATTCTATTTACATTTGCAGAATTGGTAAAATAATTTGTTATAACTATTTTCCAGCATTTAGTGCCCAGAGGCAAATTCCTTATTCAGAGCATTACCATATCAGCATATGACATTCCAAGCTGTCTTTATTTTTGTCATAAGCTCAAAATAACATGAATTCTAAATAATTGAAGCTAAGTGACAGTCTTGCTGATATTAAAAAACAGGGAAGGTGTGCAACTATACAGAACTGTAGGACATAGCCCAAATGGCTAATGGAAACAGTTACATTAAATGTATATGATTCACCCGTGCTTTGAGGTCAACCTATGTGCCTATAGACAATATATGCTTCTGGCACTTTATCTAATGTTAGGGGGTCACTGTCACTGCTGCTATAGGAAAGAAATCTGAATGGGGCATATATCAGTGATATAAACTTAAACCACCATACAGCATGTGCTGCAAATGTATACCTAGTACCCGTTTGAAATTTAAGAATGACTAGATTGTGAGTGCCACTTCTCTATGCGTATTCCAGCTACTGTACATTAACGTCTCATGGTGACTAGAGAAAACAATGGTGTGTAAAAGCTGCATTGTCAGATAAATTAGTCGTTGGTAGTATCTTCATCTGATGACTCTGTTTAAAATCATTTCAGTTATGCAGACTTAATATTTATACAGTCCTGCTAAATAAGTTTAACACAATAATAAAGGACTACAGCTTTCATGAATATTTTGCTTGTTCAGTAAAAAATGTCATCACTTGAGAAAACTGACTGACAGTTTTGCACTTTAGCCTCACTTCAGCCGCACTGTCAGCCATCTGTTCAAAGCTCTTGCTGACACAGACACAACAAGTTGCCTTGCCCCGCATTACCTCCCAGCTCGACACAATAATTGAAACATTACTACCCTAGTCACCACCACTTTGCAACACCCAGGATCTGCAAATCTCTCAGTTGAAATAAAGCTACAATATTATCAGCAATACTGCAACTGAATCATGCAGTAATAAAGGTGAAGCCCAGTGCTTATAGTCAGCCACACACACTACAGTTATAAAACACCAATTAACAGTGGTTGAGACTTGAAACGTACCACTGGTTAATGATATCTGGTATTATAATTTTTCATATGACAAATCCCTAGTACTGCAGTGAATAATAGCATTAATGTTATAGATTAGAAGTGCAAGAAAGGATATGGGGTCTAACAACCCAGTCAGCAAAATCAATTCATCCATAATTTTCTAAAACGTAATAATGTTGGGACACACAACCTTTGTTACATTAGGAAATTCTCTGCAGTGCTATGACAACCAGGGCCGGCCTTAGCCGAAATGGTGCCCTAGGCGAAGTAGTGCTCTGGCGCCCCTTAAGCCCCACCCACACCATAGTCATGAAACACCCCTATTTCAGCCACACCCACAGGGTCACTCACCAAGAAAGCCACTCCAGTCATTTCTTTAAATTATTTAAATGCATAGGAAGAATAACTATATTACAAGGTATCTTTAACTGCAACTACCTCTGCATAGTATTTTCTACTTTAAATATCAGAGCCGGATCATAGTTAGACAGGGCCCTAGGCAAGGTAATAGACTGCCCCCCAGAGCAGCGCCTTCTGCAGCAACCCCCTCCCCCCAGCAACAGCCCCCTCCTCAGCCATTCCAGTGTTCCATTATTTGGTTATATCTCACCAGTTACCATGCATACTGTTCTCTTATTTGCTTCTACAGTGATTACAGATATTAAAATAAAATAGCACAAACACAGGTAGCTATTTGCTAAACAATACAGTCTCACAATGAAAACAGACTTGGCATAAGCAGTAAACTTCTCTGCCCTTGAAACTTACATTCATTGAAATAGAAAAACTCACATTCATTGAAACGGCATGAAAACCCACATTAATAGAAAACGCATCTGGCCAGTGAAGAATTAAGTTTGCCTGTGGGCTGTTTTCAAAATAGACTCTCTTGCACACATTTTTTAGGGCCATGCATACGTGCATTTGTTCCTTGATTCACCTTCCTGATTGCAATGAATTATATTCCTTGTATAATACAGCACCACTTGTTAGAAAGTGTTTTAAATTTGTAGTTTTAAACATTCTTTTAATAAGCAATGAAACAAAATGTATGAACCCATAACTACCCCTCAAGACTTCTGTCATCACAATCCACCAATATTACTCAATGCACACAATCTCTGCAGAAATAAAATCATCTGAATTTCACGTTAAAGAAATCTGTAACTAATGAAGAGGTTGCTACTGGCAAAACAACTTCACATATCAATGTTTTATCTACAAATTCAGTGCCTGCTGCCCTTGAAGAATTAATTGCCTATATTACATTAAAAAATTGATAAGTTGGCAATATTGCAATAGGAAATACCCAACAAGTTCATAGTCACTAGGCATCTCATACAACAGACATACTCAGGAGTGTAGAACCCCTATCCCCCTTATAATGCACCAAATAATCGACAATCATATGGGCAATGAAATATCAGCACTCCATCTACATGGTGTGGGAGTAGAATCCACAGCCTTCTGCACCAAATGCAATTATGCTAACACTGCTTTCAGATTTTACAACACAGTGTGCCATTTGATAAACAAAAAACAGCTAGTTGCACATAGAAACATTTACACTTGTTGGGGTGTGTTCTAAATTTGTAGTTGTGAACATTTTTCCAGTAAGTAATGAAACAAAATGTATGAACCAGTAATGAAAAACAACCCATTTCAGAATATTTTAACCATAAAAGACATCTCAAGCATCTGTCATTACAACTCACCACTATCAGTCAATAAGGACAATATCTGCAGAAGTAAAATTCATCCGAATAATTCTACATTAAAGAAAGAGGCCGTCACTGGCAAACAGCTTTACATTTCAGTATTTCATCTACAAATTCAGTGCCTGCTGCCCTTGAAGAATTGCTTACATTACATTAAAGAAATTGGTAAGCTGGTAATATTGCAATAGAGGATGACTGAGAAACCAACAAGTTCATAGTTACTAGGTATCCCCCTTAAAATGCACCAGATAATCAGCAACTAGGGCACTGCATACCATGTTTCCATACTTCTCAACCTCTTGGCACAAGAAATCTGAACAAAGGCTAAAATAATGAGGTGACAAAGGCCCCCAACCCGGGGCAGATTATAAATATTGTTCTTATAGACTTAGAAAGTTGCTGCAATAACAGCATTTGTCTTAGCATGCATTTTCTGAAGAAAATGAAGGATGAAACTCAAATGTACGACATTTAGTTATTTAAATCCACAGTGATCTGCCAGAAAACCACAAATTGTATGAGGAATAGTCCATCTGTATTAGGCACTCTGTAGGATACTGAGTATAGCAATAAATCTTTGAGGTGGTCCATGCAAGACCGATTGTTTAGGACTTGTAACCTTTTAGTAAGGTATCTCTGAAGGTATTCCAATTGCTGCATGGGTCTGGACGGATACATGCCAAAGTCAGCATTATACAAAATAACTGACCTAATGAGAGCTTTGTAAAGGGGGACAACAACATCTCTAGATCTAGTCACAATCAATTTCTTTATAAGCTGTGCAATATAGAAAGGCTTTCTTATGACTCTGGGCACATGTTGGTCAAAAGTTAGGTCACTGTACACACAAGTTCCCAAATGCCAAACAATTGGGTCAGTTCTCAGAGGGCATTGTCATGATTTTGACCCCAGTTACTATTTCAGACAAACCTTCCTGCATGATGGTTAAGTCTTTTGGGGATTCAATAACTGCTCTTTAGTCATTTCAAACTTAGCCGGCCAAAGCTCTTTGGTATTTCCTTTTACTTTTGAGATGTATACGCCAAACAGAAAAAGACTCAGCACCAAACCCTGGGGGACTCCATTAGTGACTGATCTCTTCCCCTATTTTGATCTTCTGCATCCTGTGAGCAAGTTGGCAATCCAGCTAGTGATGCAAGTGTTTGCTCCTACATTATTCATTTTTTGTACTACACCTGAGTAGGGGATTGTGTCAAAAGGCTTGGCTAGGTCAAGGTAATGTGGTGTGAACTGTTTACCTTCAACCATTGCTTTAGTAACAAGAGTAAAGCTTAAAATTTGCCCATGATTTTGATCCTTGACTTTCCTCTGGGCTGTTTTCAAACACATTTTTAGGGCCATGCATACATGTATGCATTCTTTGATTCACCTTCCTGATTGTATTAAATTATATTCCTTGTATAATACAGCACACTTGTTAGTGTGTTAAATTTATTGTTTTGAACATTTTTCCAGTAAGCAATGAAACAAAATGCATGAACCAATAATGAGAAAACTGCCCAGTTCAGAATATTTCCATCATAAAAGTCTACTTAATCTTCTACAATCCACCAGTATCCGTAAATATGCACAGTCTCTGCAGAAGTAAAAGTCATCTAAATAATTCCTTATTAAATAGATCTGTAACTAACAAAGAGTTTGCTGCTAGCAAACAACTTTATATTTCATTGTTTCATCTACAAATAAAGTGCCTCTGTCACCCTTGAGGAATAAATTGCCTATGTTGCATTAAAAAAATGATAAACTAGTAATATTGCAATAGGGAATGGATGGCAAACTGATAATAGGGTCATAGTTACTAGGTATCTCTGCCTAGGCAGACATTCTTAGCACTGCAGCATCCACCCCCTTTAAAAGTACAACACACTAGAGTATTAGCAATCCATCTATATACTGTGGGAGTAGAATCCATAGCCTTCTGCATCAAAAGCAAGTGTTCTACCTGTTCTGCTGCTAACACAAACAGACATGGCATAAGCAGCACTAAACTTCCCTCCCCTGAAGAGCTATGCAGCGCAAGAAGCCAAAATTTATTTGGGGGGGGGGGTTGTTGCAGTACATTATTTTAACAGCCCCATAGCATGGTTCATGTGTTTTTTAAACTCAGTATCAAAATTTTATATGCAAGGGAGAGTCAGGTATTGAGTTTAAGGTTCTTGTAGTAGAGGACTTTCTGCCATAAGGAAATGCAAAAAAGATTATTTGAGAGAAATCAGCAGTAGTTAAGAAGCAACAGGTTGTACTGATGAACAAATTAATAATGTTGTGGGAAGGACGCTTTCTGTAGTGAAAGACAAGTGGCATTCTCTTCAAAATAATCTTTGTTTTTTTTTTAAGAATTTGCTGGTTGTAGAAGCAAGGTAATAATATGTTAATGTGTGAGGAGACCACTATCAACAAATCTTCTGGCTTCTTGTGCAAGCAACTTAGAAATTCTATAACCAGCAGCAAGCATTGTAAATGACTTGCTGTTTATTTTGTGAAAGTTCTGCCTGAAACCTAGAGCTAGAACACCAACATTTTTATGACAATACAGGCTGTCTCCCCACTGGAGACATTACTGTGTATTATTTATTTTAGCAGACATCTGAATAAGCATGGTATTTGTTCATAAAATGTATCTTTTGAATTATTTGTGAATCATACTTCTTTCTCTGTGTTTGCATGGAAAAAACATATAAACAGATGCTTGGTTGCCAACTATTGTGAATGCACTACAAATTAATGTTTTACATATGCATTTGGCCGACAGATGTCTGCTTATGTTTAACTAGTAGACAAATACTAAACATCGTGCGGAGGGTGTTGGGCGGTGCTTGCCACTGTGCATCTGGTGGGGTAGTGTCCCAATAAAAAAACATGCGTTGTCCGTCTGAACTAGAAAATCTCTCTCAAAGTGAATAAAGTAACCATCTGAACTAGAAAGTGGATCAAGTAAATCTCTCTCAACCTACTAACCAAAGTAATCAAACGAGCATTTAGTAAATCAACAGATGAGCAAGTGAAATGCATTGTCCGTCTCGTCTGAACTATAAAGTAAATCTCTCTCTCTCTCAAAATGAATCAAGTAAGGCACACACACAGCTACTAAGCAAAGTAAATCAACACACCTCTCTCCAAATGAGTGACTCAGTGAAATGCCTTGTCTGTCTGAACTACAAAGTAAATCTATCTCCTTGTGTTACGAGCGACGGGCAGTAAAATATAGCATCATTGCCAGCCCAGCACATTTACACTGACAGCATTAAATAACTAAATTAACAGCAGTAAATAATATCATTGTCTATGTTATGAGTGTGCGACGACCGATTTGTCAAATACAGCAGTAAAATATATAGCAGCACAGTACATACCAGTCCAGTACCAGGCAGGAATTAAATTAACAGTCAGCCGAGACTTGTCAAAATTAAGCAAAACAGTTATAGAGGAATTAAATTAACAACTGCAACTTGTTAAAAACAGTAGGGACTAGTACTAATGTAAAACATTGCAGCACACACCAGTCCCAGCCAGGCAATTAAGCAAAGCAGAGGAATTAAATTAACCGCCATATTCTTCTCTTTTGCCTTAACGTTTGCCCCTCGTGAAGCTAACGTCATTGCATCCTGCATGAGGGGGGGGGGCGCTCCCTCCCCCGCTCCTTCCACTTCACTCTATGGTTCTGGCACCTAACGCCCCTCCCCCTCACTCTATGGTTCTGCTGCCTGCATAATTAGAAAAGTAAATTAAAATAAATAAATAAATACCTGCAAATCGCACCCTTTATACGGCCAGCCTGTACGGCGCCCTAGGCGGTTGCCTAGTTCGCCTATGCCCAAGGTCGGCCATGATGACAACTACTTTATGCAACAATGTGGAAATGCAGTCTCCTACTGAACTCATACACACACCTACTCTTTCAAACAGTGACACATGCACTTTACCTTTCATACAAACAGAAATACTTAATTTAAATTCCATACATACACATACACTTTCCCTCACATACAGAAGCCTGGTTTAAATGACACACACACACACACACACACACACACACACACACACACACACACACACACACACACACACACACACATACACTTACCTTCTTTTTAAAATAAACGACCACACTCGCACACATAGACTTTAACCCTCTCTTAACTTTACTACTAGTTTAACTTCAGCGCAACTGCTGAACGTCTTTACATCTATGCTGGCGTGCATGTATGAGACGCACGCATGTTCCTCCTTAAAGGAGAAAACTCGTCATTTAACTGTTGAAGCTTCCTAGCCAACCTGCAGGCTGCAGCTACAAAAGTGGGAGTGTGCACGCTCCTCCCCCTATGGTTCTGCTGCCCACATAATTAGAAAAGTAAATTAAAATGAATAAATACTTGCAAATTGCGCCCTTTACATGGCCGGCCTGTACGGTGCCCTAGGCGGTTGCCTAGTTTGCTATGCCTAAGGCCAGCCGTGTTAACCATACCATAGAATGTGTAAGTAATCACAGTTACCAAAATGAATCTTTTTTTCAAAACCCATGATTGACTAAATACTTAATTTATTTATATGATATAAAGGTGTACAAGGAAATGGCAAAAAAGGAAGGCAAATAATGTTGATAATACAATTGCAGGGGTAGTGGTAAATAACAATGCCAAACACCATTGCTACACATGGAGGCAGTAAACAGAATTAGCAAAAATGTAATTAATTAATTTCAAACAAATAAATGAATAAGTATAACCACACATTTTCACACAGGCTCTAGGGAAGTGTGTTATACACATGGTGGATACGGGTCTTTCTTGTTACACACACCAATTACTTTAGTGATATAGCTATTTCCCCAGGTAGACATATCTTCCCATATGACTACATGTATTTGTCATGTTTACTCTATATAGTTCTATAACTGTCACTTTCTATATCTACGTATATATCTATGGATGTATCAATATATATCTAAAATGCAATAAATATGTATTTATTGAAAAGCATTTCTATATACCCAAAACACACACACACACACACACACACACACACACACACACACACACACACACACACACACACACACACACACACACACACACACACACACACACACACCTACCTTCAAATTACAAAATTAAACTGCATACCGGCCTATAGTACTGTTTCTCCATACTCCACAAATGCTCAGAGCTAATGCTATCAGACAACAGCTAATGATACAAAGAGCTCATAGACATTTTGCTGGGGTGGAATCATGGCTGATACCCCTATAGGCCAACATTGTTTGAACACCAACAAGCCAAATTGGCACTAATATAGGTAGTTCGGTGTGTGCAGCCTTGAGTTAGAAGTTTTTCTGTGAGAGGCAGTCTCATGGGTGGCTCCTTGGTTAGGCAGATCAGCAAGGGTGCCAATGCTGTCCGGGCCAATTTGGAGCAATCATGATGACTCGTGGCCCTTCCTCCATGATCCTTAGTAGTACCCTTGGTATCCTAGGCAAGAGAAGGAATGCGTAGACAAACAGGTTGCCCCAGTTGAATGATAGAGCTTCCACCTTCCAGGCTTCTGGGTTGAACTCCGTGGTACAGAACTGGTCCAGCTGTTTGTTCTGTACGGAGGAGAAGAGGTCCACCTCTGGTGTTCCCCAAGCCTGTGTGATACAAGGGAAGGTCTCCCTGTGAAGTTTCCATTCTAGTGGGTCTCATTGTTTTTTTCCCCGAGCTGGTCTGCTAGAATATTGTACTTCCCTGGAATGTACTGGGATATCAGATGAAGGCCCATCGTAGAGACAGTCTGCCAGAGAAGCATGGCTAGACGTCAAAGGGCGTAGCATTGAGTTGCACCCTGCTTGTTGATGTACCACATGACTGTGGTGTTATCTGTCTTGATGAGGAGCACCCGTGGAATCAGGTGGGCCTTGAAACGTGATAGCCCCAAGTACTGCCATCATTTCCTTTTGGTTGATGTGCAGTCTTCTGTCCACCAAGGGGCAGCTCTATCTCGAGAGACAGAGTGTTGGCATCAAATTTGTGGAAGTATGCAGGGGAACATAAATAATTTAACCAAATGACCACTTAATTTATATGTACAAGTATGCTAAAAGGCAATAGTAAAACATTTACCCCAAAAGCCACTAAAGGTATATGTTCAAGTTTTCATTAGCACAAAAAAACAAACATTTACATAAGTGATCCTGTACTTTAATATGTCCCCATTACCTCAAACACCAAGCATTGAGAAGCTCAGATGTGTAACATTTACCATGGCGGTACCCTTCAGTAATGTGTCCAAGTATGCTGAAACAACAAAATAAAACAGCTACCTCAGCAACCACTAGAGTTAGGAGTTCTTTAGCAGCAGCACATTTAGATAGGTGACACCTTCTTCAATATGTGCAAGTATGCACAAATACCAAGGTCAAACTTCTTCCCAAGGGATCCCGGAGTTGTATGTAATTTCACTGAAATCACAAAATAGAACGGAGTACCATGTCTAAATGTTTAGCATGTCTTGTAACATCTTGAAACAATTTTTTTTCAACTTATTTTTCAAAAGTATTTCTCATGGCATTCCATTTGTATTGTACTTTATGTTGAGATTTTCTTCCCGGGCCTCTGCTGAAAATGTATTCTGTAGACCCGTTCAGACCGCACCGGTAAACAAGTGCAAATTATATAAATAGATAAATAATTCTGACCAAGTATGCATAACCACAACAGTGAGACATTAAACAAGTGAGTGGCATCACTGCTATGTCCAAGCATCCACAAGCACAAATGTGAAACATTTAGCGTAAAGATACCCCTCTCACCCCCTCTATACCGAAATAATGCAAAGTTCCTGTAATCACGGCTGCGCTGGTAAAAAAAAAAAAAAAACGCACTCTCCAAAGCCAGGAACATAGCATCCATGGGACCTGACAACATCCCAGGCTCTGTTCTACACGAACTACAGAATGAACTGGCACCCCACCTAAGCACCATGTTCAATCATAGCCTCACCTCAGGCTTTGTGCTCACTGAATGGCGCACAGCAACGGTTATCCGATTCCACAAAGGGGGATCCACCACGGACCCCGGGAACTACCGCCCCATTAGCCTGACGAGCCTGTTCTGCAAGGCCATAGAACGTATTATCATGGAACTTATAAACAAAGAAATTGGTACTTTCCAAACTATGGACCCCACCCAGTTCAGGTTTGTAAAAGGTTGATCATGTCTGCTAAACCTGATGGACTTCTTTGAAGCAGTCACCAAAGCCGTAGATGAGGGTAAGGTGGTTCACAAAGCTTATCTAGATCTCGCCAAGGCTTTCAACACCATCCCCCACTCTGGAATTATAGATAAACTCACTAAACTTGGTATAAATCCCCTATATTACAAGATGGGTTGGCAACTGGCTCACTCACAGAGCCCACCCTGTGAATGTAGCAGACTCCAAATCTGACTTCAGACCAGTGACAAGTGGAGTACCCCAGGGTTTAGTACTGGGTCCCCTCCTGTTTGGCATCTACTTCTCTGAAGTACAGACTAACACAGAAGGTCTTTGGCTAATGAAGTTCGCAGATGACTGCAAACTAGGAGCCATAATCGAAACTCCTAATGATGTGGACATCCTACAAAAGGGCCTCACTGAGACAGATGCCTGGTGTCAAAGCCATGGCCTCAAGCTCAATGCCAAATGTACATTGTCATCCCTTTTGGTAAAAACTCTGTACCCATGAACTACCACATAGGCGGTAGTTTACTTAACACCGAAAGTGTGATAAGAGACATTGGGACACAGGTGGACAGTAGTCTCTCCTTTGATAATCACATCATCAAGGTAGTCAGAAAATCCTTGTACACGGCACACCTCATCACAAACGGTTTCTCATCCAGGAAAAAAGAGGTAATTCTTCCCCTCTACTCCTTAATCATTAGACTCATTATAGAGTACAATGACCCTTTTGGTATGTATCTCATAAGACATCTACAACAACTGGAAAGGCCATAGAAATACCTCACAGAGAGGATTACCGGCCTCAAACAGATGCCCTACGCAGACCTTCTCAAAAAACTCCAGCTTTACTCTGTCGCATATCCCCTACTCATATGCGATCTCTGCCTAACATACAAAGCTATGTGAAACCCAGAGCTGTTGGACATGCTCCACTTAAATCCCAATCCCCCCGAGCTACACGCTCTAGTGACCTAAACCTTGTGTCAAAGGAAAAAAACTTCAAAGACCAATACACGTAAGGTTCAGTTAAGGCACTTTAATTTACTTGCAGCAAGGAGACAAAAACATGCAAATACAAGGATTTGTCTAACTACTAACAGGAAGTATGTTCATTCTTATACTGTTTTACAAGACATGGCCTTCTAAGCTGACGTAATCAAACACAACTTTAAGCATTGTACTACAGCAGGTGTTACTTCAGATTTTCTGCTGACATGACTAGATTTGTGAGAAACTTTTTAGAAAAACAACCTGGCCTTGGTGACCAGTACTTCATTTACAAGCGTCTATTGTACACTGTTACTTTTCAAGGTACTTTTCTAATACAGATACAAGCAAATGCTGATTGCAGTTCATATTTTCAAGCAGGCTTTGTCCTAATTATCTACAGCTGTGTATGTTCTCATAGCACAGCGGAACTTCTTGTCTGAGTTTCATATAAGCAGTATTGTTCTATTCATTATTTTCCTAACGCAAGCAGAAATCATCTGCTTCTCAGTAAATTTCCAAGGCACAAGCAAGATTTAGCTGACAGTACAAGGTCAAAAGGCAACTGCAGTTTGTACAGATTTATGCAGTATGAAATAGAATAAATGTGTTAACTCTTTTAGGCTCTGAATGCACTAAGCATATTAGTAATACACACATTAATACATATTTTTCTAACATTCCCCCCCTATTAATACTTTTATTCTACTTTCAAAATAAGCATAAACAGTTTGTTTTCTTCTCCTAACCTCTTCCACTCAGGATTTGCAGCTAAGAGTGTCATTCAGTTTAAACTTATGAAAGCATTTTCAGTCTTTTAACAGTTCTTCAAACTCAGTACTTTGATATAAGGTTTCGGAAACTGACATGTCTATAAGGTCTTTAATCAGTCTTTTCATGCAGGGGATACCACAACAAACACATACTCCCAGTAGGAGCATACCTACACAAATGGCAATCAGGATGTTCATTAGGATGGTACCCCACCCCCCAAACCATTTCTGGAAAAAGTCCGTCAGTGGGTTTGGGCCTGGTTTGGTCATGGCCGACACTTGCTGAATCACCTCAAGATGATTGTCTATCTTGTGTTTATGGTCAGGAATATACGAACAGCAATCTTCTTGGATTAAAGTGCACGTACCACCTCTCGCCGCTAGGGTGAAGTCGAGAGCCATGCGATTTTGGAGCACTACAGTTCTCATAGCATTCAGTTCATCAGTCACCAATTCGAGAGCAGAAAAAGTTGCATTGCTCGAGAAGCTTTGACAGTTTTCTCAGCTCCCAGATCGATTTCACTGCTCCATATGCTGGTAATCTGCCTGCCCACGATATAACGCTATCACTCAAGTCCATGTGTGTCAGTCCTTTGCCTAAAGAGTGATGGTCTTTCCAACGTGCATCGATTTGTCCCACTGGATTTACAGGTTTCTTGATGACTTCTCGGACATTTTGAATTTTCCCATGAGGCAAAACTGGAGTGTGTCGTATGGCCGGAACCAGGTAACCCAAAAAACAACTGCCGGACCAATTCTCAGGTAACCATTTGTATGCCTTTCTGCCACACACAAAATAACAATCCTCTACTTTAGTAGTAACCTTGCTATGAATGCACACTCGCCCTGCATGAAACATTTTTCTATCAATTATAGACAGCTGTTTATAAAGAACAGAATTATATTTTACTTCATCAAGTGTTTTGTGCATCAATCCAAGAAATGAATCATAGTTTGTATTACAATAAAGATCTACTTTGTTTCCTTTAGTATAACATCTATAAGGAACAGTCACATTGCAATTGCTCCAACCCACCTGAACAGTATCATTTTTATAAAAACACACAGTTCCCTTTTGTGGAACAGACAAGTGCAATCCTATTTTATCTTGTGTTGTAATGGTTGAGGTATCATAAATCAAGTTCTCCCAGGTCTCATTGACCCCTAGGGGACTGTAGTCATTAATAACCCCCCGTGTGCTGTCGGCAAAGCTGTGCAAATCCAGCAATTTGAAACATTGAAAGTCTCAGCATACACATATTTAATTGCCTGGTAAGTGTTAAAGTATGGATGCCAGTTTATTCAGTTCAGTCTGTGTGACTGGGAAAAGAAAAGGCCACAACAAAAAGATTATTGTCACAAATACAGTCAACAGGATGATTATGCAATACTTCTGAGGTAAGGGTTGTTCTACACTCCTGTTTCTTCTGGACTCTATCATTTTTGCTCTTGGCATGTAACAAGATTTTTGTCTAGTTCAAAGTCTTTAACTAATTTACAGTGCGTCAGGTGGATCCAAGAGGCATGCTCCGTGATCTTGACTGCAGTGGGTGTTGACAAAAGCACTTGATATGGACCTTCCCACTTTGGAGATGCCCAATTTTTCTTTTTGACCACCTTCAGCCAGATCCAAGTTCCAGGGGGCACTGACACCTCTGACGGTCTGGTTCGTTCTTTATCTGAAACGGAATTTAACTGCAACAGATGTTTAGAATTTAATAACTTACACATATACTCTGCTAATGTACCATCAGCTTCCTGGTCTGCGGGCATGAGAGATTTCCACTGAGATGTATAGTAAGCCCTTCCAAAGAGCTTTTCAAAAGGAGTCAATCCTTTTGCATTTGGAATAGTTCTCATGCTCAACAGTGCCAGGGGCAGACAGTACACCCAATTTCTCTGTGTTTCTGATATTAACTTTCTTAGCTTACTCTTTAAAATCCCATTATGCCTCTCTACTAGCCCTGCTGATTGAGGGTGATGCACACAATGATTCTTTAAAGAAATTCCGAAATATTTACTTAGCTGTTGTATGGTCTGATTCACGAAGTGTGTGCCATTGTCACTGTAGATCCTTTCCGGAATGCCGAATCTAGGGATGATTTCTTTGACAAGGACTTTGGCTACCGTTGTAGCGTCTGGATTTTTAGTCGGAAAGGCTTCCACCCATCTGGAAAACATATCTACAATGACAAGACAATACTTCTTATTTTCACATTTATTCAACTCTATGAAATCCATACAGATCATGGCCGGCCTTAGGCATAGGCCAACTAGGCGGCCGCCTAGGGCACAGCTGTAGCAGGGGCGCTTTTCCAGTATTTATTTGGTGTAGGTAGACCAGGTTGGGGGCACCTGGGTGATATGGGGGGGGGGCACTGCGGAGCCCTTTTGCCTAGGGCACCAGCTGACCTAAGGCCGCTGCTGATGCAGATAGTATGAAATGGATATGGTGGTGCAGGGAAACTCCCTTGCTTGGGCTTTAACGCCCCTTGTGCATGATGTTTATTACAGGTGTGACATAATGAACAGAATTTTTTTAGAGTAATTTGAGAAGCCATATGTCGTGAACACTTGGTTCACCAGCTGCACCATCCCCCCTGTTGAGACATGGCTCTGCCCATGGCTCAACAACGCTGCATATCTAAACAAATTAGATGGCAATATCGGTTTCCTTTCTTTAGAGATGTACAGCCCCTTTTCGAGAATTGCTCCTCATTTTACCCATCTTTGTTTTTCAGCTTTTGTAGTAAGTGTCTGCATTGTTTTTAACATTTCTAAGTCTAAAATCTCAGAGGGTTGTAATTCCTCATTCAAAAGAAACGCTTCTGAAGTTGCCTGCTTTGCAGCTATATCAGCTCTCGCATTACCTTTTGAAATCCTATCCTGTTGCTTGGTATGAGCTGTGCATTTACAAATAGCTACTTTCTGAGGTAACTGAATAGATTCTAAAAGATCTAAAATAAATTGTGCATGATTAATCGGTTTGCCAGTAGATGTTATCATTCCTTGATTTTTTCCACTGTTGCACAAAAACATGTACAGTAGAAAAAGCGTACTGGCCGTCAGTAAAAATGTTCACACATTTACCCTTTGCTAAGGTACATGCCCGTGTCAAGGCAATCAATTCTGCTGCCTGTGCAGATAAGTTGTGTGGCAAAGATTTCGCTTCTATAATGTCTGTGTCAGAAACTACTGCATATCCTACTAGGTTCTGTCCTGCAGGACCCCTTTTGCATGAGCCGTCCACGTAGTGTCACCTCGGCATTATCCAAGGGAACATCCGTAAGATCTTTTCTAGGCAGTGTCTTTTGCTCAATTACCTGCAGGCAGCCGTGTGGTGTGCCATCCACAGGGGTTCGGAGCAAGGTAGAAGGGTTCAAAGTCGCACATCATTGAATTGTCATGTGAGGTTGGCTCAACAATATAGTCATACAGGAAAGATGCCTAGCAGGGGAAAGATATGCTACCTTTTCTTGTAGTAAAATAATCGCAACTGCATGAGGCACTCTCAATGTGAGAGGGTGGAACACTACTGAGGCCGAAGCCTGTACTGCCATTGCAGCTGCAACTACTGCTTGTACACAGTGAGGTAAAGACCGTGCCACTGGGTCTAGTTGTGATGAATAATAAGCAATAGGGCGTTGCTTGTCCCCATGCTGCTGTGTTAATACTGATGTCATATAGCCTTGCTTACAATCTACAGTTTGGAAAAAACGTTTATAATAGTTTGGTAATCCCAAAACTAGTGAGGACGCTATTAACTGTTTCAGTTTGCAGAAAGCAGATTCTGCTTCTGGTGTCCATTGTAACAAATCCTGTGCTGCCATAGCCTTTTTATAAATCAGGTTAGTCAGTGGTGCAGATTCCAAGGCATAGTTTGGAATCCAACTCCGACAAAATTAGTCGTACCCAGGAAGGACATAATTTCCTTCTTAGTAGTGGGTTTTGGTGCTTGTAAAATCGCTATTTTTTTGTCCTCATCTAATGTCCTACCCTCCTTGGATATTACATATCCTAGGTATTTAACTTGTTTTTTCCAAAGCTGTAGTTTATTTTTGTTTATTTTATGTCCTTCAGCGGCTAAAAATTGTAACAGCGCTATAGTGTCTTCTTTACAATCTTGCTGGGTGGGGGACGCCAGCAGGATATCATCAACATAAAGCAAAATCGGACTACCTCTCGGTGGGGTAAACCCCACCAAGTTGCTTGCCATTTCTTGTGAGAATATTGTTGGACTTTCACAATACCCCTGTGGTAGTCACGTATATGTATACCTTTTCCCCTGAAATGCGAATGCAAACCAATACTGGCTGTCAGGGTGTATCGGTATTGAGAACAACGCATTGCTGATGTCTACCACAGAAAAATATTTCTGTTGAGGTTTGAAATCATTCAACAGGGTGTGTGGGTCTGGCACCGTAGGTGCCTTTGGTATTACTGCGTCATTTACAGCTTGTAAATCTTGGACCATACGCCACTCCCCATTCGCTTTCTTAACAGGGAATAAGGGTGTGCTACATGGTGAATCAGGAGATTCCACCAGCACCCCATCCTTAAGTAAAGCTGCTATAATAGGTTTGATTCCTACCTCTGCATCTTTTCTTAAGGGATACTGTCTTTTTTGTGGTGTAAATGCTGACTTCGGCGTAATAGTAACTGGTTCCGCTGTATGAATAAGTCCTACATCTGATTTTCCTGTTGACCAGAGTGTTTCTGGTATATTCTGTAAGGCATTCTCTTCCTCCTTCAATAGGAGTGCTGATCAGCTGTCCTTGCTAGACTGCAAGTGTACAGCTGGGTGGGTCTGGGTTATCCAATTCAGCTTCTGCACTTGTATTCCCTGTTCTGATAGTTCTAGCTCTGTCTGTATCTCCCAAGTCTACCCATTTCACATTTTTGTCCTTAGTTAAGCTAACATGTGGTAATCGATTAGATTTATAGAGTGCAAAGAACTTCTGGGGCAATGAACAGCTGGCTACACTGTTCCCTTCTGTGTCCCAGTACAGATTACATAATATCAATCTGTTTGCACGATTTCTAAACAATTCTTGCTCATATTCCTTATCAGGTCCTGGTGTGTTACAATAATACAGAGTACAGTGCAACAAATGCTGTTTATCAATGTCAAGGGAGGGGAACTTGCTGATGGCTATGTTCATCAATTCTTCGGTCACTGCCCCTGGACCAGTCGTAACCAAGTCTTGGCTGTACCAATAATACGTTTTGCCCTCCGATTGCATTGCAAAGGTATCAATTTGTCGCTGTGCTTCCATACCCTGCACAGTCGGAACTACTGCTATACCAAATAACTGCATAAGATCTCTGCCCAAGAGGTTTACTGGGCATTTTGCAGAAACAACAATTTTGCTTTTCTGGGTCAATCCTGAAACAGGATCAGTTATCACAATATTATGGGAGAGGGGCTCCCGATACAGCTGTCCATTAGCTGGTTTCACTAATATGTAATCAGGTGACTCTGAATTCTCTGGCAGTTTGGAGGGATGTACCAGGGTCCGTGAGGCCCCTGAGTCACACAAAAATGTGACCTCCCTCCCTTCTACCAGGAGTGTGACTTCTGGTTTTGTGTCTGCTAAATAGAGCTCTAACTCAATAAGACCAAATCCAATATTTCATTTTCTTCATTATCCATGACTTCTTGCACTTCCTCTATGTCTTCTGTCACATTCTCTACTCCCTCTATCACATACTCATTTGTCCCTTCTCTGCTATCCCCTTCTAGTGATTCCTGACTACCATATAGTCAGTCCTCACTCTCCTTATCTTCCGTGGTTGCCTTCTTGTTTTTCTTGCAATCCCTTGCCAAGTGTCCTTTCTTACCGCATTTAAAACATTCACCCCTTTTCTTTCGCCCTTCAAAGTCCTCTGATCATTGATCAGATTATTTGTTTCCCTGGGCATTTTTCTTGCCCTTTTTCCCGGACTGTACTACATATACTTCTGCTCAGTCTTCTACAGAAAATACTTAGGCTTTCTTTTTCTTTTTGCTATTAAAATGCCTTTCGGCATGTCTAACATATTCAAGCAATGACTGTAACCTGCTTGTACGATGATCTACCAAGTGTTTTGTAATAAAGCTGCTTATGGGTGCAATACTGCCTTTCAAAAATGCATTCTTTAACTGCTGCTCATATGGGGAATCGTGTGTCTGATCTTCAGGAACTTGCATTCCACAATGGTTATTAAAACATTCTAATAGTCTGGCATAATATCGGTCAATAGCTTCACCTTCCTGTTGGATGCATTGATTAATGCAAGTCCAGTCTGCCCTACACTTCCATTTCTCAGAGATTTGGTCTGTAAGACCTTTCACTCTGTTGTCTAACTCTGCGCTGCTATGTGGGAGGGGCCCGAGCGCAATATCACGGGGATTCCAGTCACCACCTATCATGTGCCAATCTGGTCCCACAATTTGTCTGACTACTTTTTCTACCTCTTCTCCATTTAAATTATAACTTAGCCTCATTCCTTGCAAATCTTCTAAGAACTTTCTAAAATTAACTTTTGGATGGGGAATTCCCTCAGTGGCTTTCCGGATGTCTTCCAGAGTCCAGGGTCTATACACTAGAATAGTTGGGTCCTGACCTTCTTGCCCTGCCTGAGGATTAGGCACTTCTATAAGTGGGCATATTTCTTCTTCACTCATATATCGTGAATTACTACCCATCTGATATAACTCAATGTCCCCTTTTGAGTTTCCTGCCCGTGTTCGAGACCTGGTCTCGACGGGATCTCTAACAAACGGTTTCGCTTTTGTAGTGTCTCTACTCATAATGACAGCAGGATATCGCAGGGGTGGACTAATTTGTTCACTTGCCTCATATTCTGGTAAGGGAGGCGGAGGGGCTGATGCTATTACTAAATTATTGTCCTCCTTATCTAAAAACATTGCTTTTGAATTATTATTCTTTTGTTCCCTTTGGTTTACTTCCTCAATCCACCTGTGTGCCTGAGGAATTCCTAATTGACGTTGCTTTTTTTCCCGACCTTTAGAATCGGTTTTAAGCTGTTTGACAAGTGAGGATTTTTCTAGTTTACCATCAAATTCATACTTATTAACCCATTTTGAGTAATATTTAATATTATCAGCACACTGTGACTGCATGTATTTTGCGTCTTCGGTTAACGGCGGATTTTGGGACCTTTTTGTACAATTATTACCCATTTTGTTCTACCCTTTGAATCGTTACGTAACACCTTATTTTTACATGGTACCACGAATATTCTTTTAGTCTCTTCAGAATGACTGCCCACCTGCTCTGTTTCCCTGATCTATGACAAGACAGTAATCTTTCTGTCCCTGACTTATAAACAAAGTCTCTAACAGAACAAATACAGATCTAGTCCCTGATCTAAAACAGAAAAGAAGGTAGATTCACCTTACCTGAGCCTTCGTGACTGATCACCTGGTTTGAGAAAACCCATCCTTCGGTAGCAGATCAGAAAAGTGGCTGGCCTCTTTTGTACGACAATTCAGTCGGAGGACTTTTCAAAGAAGAAGAACCAATGTGGTTTCTTCCCCGTACGGTTTCAAGCCACCTGGCCTGTCTGATCCGAGGCGAAGTGAAAGTTTCCGGTCCGAAGGACCAATCTATCAAAGGAAAAAACTTCAAAGACCAATACACGTAAGGTTCAGTTAAGGCACTTTAATTTACTTGCAGCAAGGAGACAAAAACATGCAAATACAAGGATTTGTCTAACTACTAACAGGAAGTATGTTCATTCTTATACTGTTTTACAAGACATGGCCTTCTAAGCTGACATAATCAAACACAACTTTAAGCATTGTACTACAGCAGGTGTTACTTCAGATTTTCTGCTGACATGACTAGATTTGTGAGAAACTTTTTAGAAAAACAACCTGGCCTTGGTGACCAGTACTTCATTTACAAGCGTCTATTGTACACTGTTACTTTTCAAGGTACTTTTCTAATACAGATACAAGCAAATGCTGATTGCAGTTCATATTTTCAAGCAGGCTTTGTCCTAATTAACTACAGCTGTGTATGTTTTCATAGCACAGTGGAACTTCTTGTCTGAGTTTCATATAAGTAGTATTGTTCTATTCATTATTTTCCTAACGCAAGCAGAAATCATCTGCTTCTCAGTAAATTTCCAAGGCACAAGCAAGATTTAGCTGACAGTACAAGGTCAAAAGGCAACTGCAGTTTGTACAGATTTATGCAGTATGAACTAGAATAAATGTGTTAACTCTTTTAGGCTCTGAATGCACTAAGCATATTACTAATACACACATTAATACATATTTTTCTAACACCTTGTCACCAAAATAAACAGCACATACTTGAGGGATAGATTCCTGTCCCAAAGATTTCCCATACTCTGGAACACACTACCTATATATATCAGACAAAGCCTTTCATTAGCACTCAAGAAAAATCTTGATGATTGGATGGGAATTAGGAAATTCACCCCAGGGATCACTTCTGTGGCTCTGCTCGACAGGGGCACAGGAAAATAATTTCTTTGGGTGGCGAAAGCCAGGGTACCATTTTTGGCTAGGCTTATATAGGCCGTAGGCAAGGGCACCCGCAGGTGCAAGGGGGTGCACTTGCACCCCCTGAAACTGGCTGGCTAATTAAAAAAAAAAAAAAAATTCTTTTTGTTTTTTTTAAAGGGGTTCCTCTTTAAGAATGCCCCTTTGCATCCCATCCAGTCGCACAGACGCAACAGGTGTTTGCGACCTGTTTTCGTCTTTTGTGTCTGTGTGACCGATGGTTTACGTCTTCGTCTTTCGCGCGCCTACCGGGAATTTGAATTCCAGAGGACGTTAGGACTGTGGACGCACCAGACGAATGTAGAAGTGAGAGGTAGGTGTGTTTGTTTTGACATGAACCATGAAATGTCCTTTCCTCTGGGGGATATCAGTCAGTAAAAGTGTTATGCATTGCAATCAGCACATACTTTCTGTAAATCAGGATATTGCTGATAGAGTGTTCCAGTAACCTTTATTTAATAATAAAGGAGAAGGAAAAGAATTTGAAACGGTTTTTAAACAGAGTACAAAATGACAACTGTCAGGAAAGATGTTGAGGATATTTTAAATATCGCCCTTGTAATGTTTAGGTTAGTGTCGGATAGCTACACATTTTACTCTAATTTCACTAAGACAAAGGCACCTGTAACTTTTACATTTAATTCAGATAACATAGTACGTAATTTCTTTTCTACAAGAAAGCCATCTAATGAACTAAGAATCAGAATTTATTAGCATTACTATGCTAAGCACAATAATGCTGTTAATGATCTTGGCAGACATAGCATTTTTTATATTACAGATCATGTAAAATGATATCAGACGAGGTGGCAGGGATGTCATTTTTGAACTTCAAGAATATAAATAGCAGATAATGTAGAATGCATGTGTTTTCTCAAGCTTGATCATTGTATTCAATTTTAAATGTGTTCTTAAAATGGTTATTGAGGAGGAAGCAGAAAGTATTGCAACATAATACTGGTTGGTGTATTCCTTTTACTCTGTCTTAACATTTTGATATAATATGTCATGTGATCAGTTATGAGATATTCAATTTGCATTACATGCATGGTCAAACGTCTTTCACAGAAGAAAAAAAAAACTGATTTCTAGTTTTTCTGAATAAAACTTGTGTTTCAGCATGTTAGAACCTGCTTCTTTAATTTACCATTATTACAGTCAGAGTTTAGTGTTATTTATTTGCTAAGAGTGTGTTTATGTTGGAGTGAGTGCACATTTATGTTTTAGTTTCCTTTTACTTGGGAGTTTGTAGGTTGTGATGTATGGGCTAATTTTATTTAGGCATTTTTTTTATATCTTCAATTGGCTTCTATAGGTTTATGTCCAAGACTGAATGTAGAGTTAATTCTTAGCAAGAGTTGTGTTGTTGATTTCCGAATCAATATGGGATATATTTTGTATCTGATACAGAGTGCTTATATTCTGCACATATTTCTCTGTCAGACTGCAGGGTAGCCAAATAGAATGGAGGTCATGCAGCAGTTTAATGACATTTTTATACATTTGTGAAGTTGTTTATTAATTTTGAAATTTGCTGCTAAATTAGGCTCGAGCATCTGTATATGCACTTGAGGGGTAGGTATGTAGAGAGATTTTCTTAATTATTTTACAGGCTCATAGGAGATTGCAAGGATAAATAACCCCCGGGGAAGGCTTTCTAAGCCTAGTCATGCTGCCCAAATATATATGACAAGTTATGCTAACCTAAGATTATTCTAAGGGGTATGTGTAGGCTTGGCATGGGTGGTCAATCATGCTTCTGTTTTGCAGTTTTTCTTGGGTAGACTTGTTCTACATTTGTGTGGGTAGAATTTGGTTCTTATGTTTTTTATGCCAGTTCTGTCTTTTATTGCTTTTGTAGCTAGAATTGCTTCTCATGTATTTTTTTTTCCTGCCTGTTCTTTCTGTTATGTATTTTTCTTAATTTTTAATGGTGACCAGATTACTTCTTTTGGACTACATTTCTTCAAAGTGTCTGGAATGGGGGCTCAGTGTCTATTTATGCTACTATTTATGTTTTAATAAAGGCATTCTTTAGTTTTTAGTGCATGATGTATATTTTGTCCCATTAATTACTGCTGTGTATTTCAGATGAACATTAAAGATTTATTAACATATATCTTTCTGGCTTTAGTGTTGATGGAGCTTTTTATTTTAATTGTTTTTCTAGTTTTAGTGCTGTTGGAATGATTTTTCTGGGAATCCAGACAGATCCCCGCCAGTAAGAGCTATGGCCAAAATGGCCTTTTTCCGACAGGCAGAGAGAATTGCAAATCAGAGATGTGTCAGCTGCAATAAGGTAGGACCTCATTATTGGCTAACTTGAATGCCTCTGAATTGCCCTCAACTACTGTGAGTGCAAATCAGTGCTTTCATTTGGTAGTTTCTATTGGTGGCTCATGTATCGTGTTAGCACAGGCCCCCCTCATTAAATCTGTCAAGCACACACACACTCATAGACAGACACACACACACACACACACACACACACACACACACACACACACACACACACACACACACACACACACAGACACACACACACACACACATGCACACACACACCTCTTAAGCATTAATTACACATCAGTCACACTATTTCTCTGAAGGGCTTTAGCACAGGGCACATGCAAAAGATATGTTGAGGTCACCACCTCAGGATTAGAATGTACCATATTGCAGGGTACTTTACTCCCTGAATGCAAAGTTTTATGAAACTTTTTCACTACAAATGGAAATGAATAAATTAGTAATTCTCTTTTCATTGGCATTCTCATACACTTCCTGACATTAAGCCATACTGCTGTAGCAGTAATAGTTAACAAATCTTTTTTTTTTCCTAGCACAGTTAAATTCTAAGGATATTTCCTTTAGGAGCAAGGAAGCTTTAATTCCTCTCTGTATATCTCTCATTAGGTCTATCATTGCATACTATGCTTTCTTTGGCAGGTACCTCTCCAAATACTCTATTTTAGGCTTTGTCCAGATTTCTTGCACTAAGAGGTTGAGGTGTGTGTGTGTGTGTGTGTAAGAGGGAGGGGAGGAGTGTATGGGGGGTTCATACCTCACAATTATCCAGATTTTTGCCTCATATTTTCAGATTGTTTCTCATAAAATTGTGTTTTTTTCTGGCAAATCACTGAAGACTGAAGTTGAGTTTTAGACTTCATATCCTCAGAAAATGCATACTAATGCAAACATTTTGTTCTACTCACTTTCTAAGGAGGTCGGGGTATGTATGTGTGTGTCATACCTCTCAACCGTACAGATTTTCACAGAGGTTGAGGTATGTGTGTGTGTTTGAGAGAGAGTGAAATACCATATTTAAAGTCAGCAGGAGGAATTTATTTTCAAGGAATTGTGAGCTTCAAGGGAAGAGAAGTTTACTACTGCTCATGCTAAGTCTGCTTAAAATGTGCAACTGTTTTGTTTAGCAAATGGTATCACTGTTGTGGTGTAGAATTTCAAAACAGTCTTAGTAGCACAGCAGGTAGCATACTTGCATCTTGATGTAGAGGGCTGTAGGTGCGACTCCCACCACATGTAGATTTGTATTTTAAGGGGGTGGAGTGCTGCAGTCCTGAGTATGTCCTCCTTTGGATGGGATGCCTAGTAACTAGGAACCTGTGTTTCCGCTTGCCACTTATTCCTATTGCAATATACAAGCTTAGCATTTTTTTTTAATGTAACACAGTCAATTTATTGTTTAAGGGCAGTAGGCACTGAATTTGTAGATGAAACACTGAAATATAAAGCTGTTTTCTAGCAACAACCTCTCCATTAGTTTCAGATCTCTTTAATGTGAAATTATTCAGATGACTTTTACTTCAGCAGAGATTGTGCACATTGACTGATATTGGTAGACTGTAATGATACATGTTTAAGTGGCCTTTTATGGTTGAAATGTTCTGAACTGGGCAATTTGTCATTATTGGTTCATATGTTTTGTTTCATTGCTTAATGAAAAAAATGTTCAAAACTATAAAACACACTAAGTGGTGCTGTATTAACAAGGGATATAATTCAGTTATTATATATTATAATTAATACAATCAGGAAGGTGAATCAAAGCAGTTATGCATGGTTCTGAAATGTGTGCAAGGGGCCTATGATTTGAAAACAGTCCAAAGGTAAACTTAACCTGCCACTGGCCAGATGCATTTTCTTTGAATGTGGGTTTCAATGCTGTTTCAGTGCATGCGAGTTTCAAAGGCAGAGAAGTTTTAATGCTAAGTCTGTTTTCATTGTAAGACTATTGCTTTGTTTAAGTTTAACAAATATCTATCACTGTTTGTGCTATAAAATAGGAGGTTACTAGGCTACTGGCCCTGAGGCCCTAAAATTTGAAATAAAAGTTGAAAATTAAAACCAAGTATCTGTAATAATTGTAGAAGTAATGCATAAAACAGTATGCACACAGACAGTTTTGAACAGTGTTTATGGCAACTGGGGAAAAATAGCCAAGTAATGGGATACTGGAATGGCTGCGTGTGTGTTGGGGGGGGGGTTGGGGGCAGTGCTTTGAAGGGGGTGGGGTTGGGGCAGTGCTCTGGGTTTGCACCCCCCTGCAAAAAATCCTGCGGGCTCCCTTGGCCGTAGGGCCAATAGCCTAGTACCTACCGATGAAAGTACAGTTTTGTACCTACCATAAATGCAGATGTTAGAGTGTACACCCTGCTGCAGTCATCACACTTGGGTTATCCTGTCGTCAGGCGGTCACGCAGTCGGCCGGAATTCCAAAGTCTTGGTCTGGCGTCGGTTGCTTTATCTTCTTCCCTGACGTCAGTGTGCCAGGGGTATATATAATGCATCCGACGCCATTTTCTTCAGTTTTTCTTGCCCCAGATGTCAGGTGCCCCCAAAAAGGTGGTCAGTAATTAGTACCAATTTAAGAAATTTTAGCACAAACACAAAATCCCTCCAGCTATAAGCAAATACATCAGGAAGGTATTGTAGAGATTTAGCCAGTTAGATCAGAGGGGATGGAGGGAGGGTAACCTGGACTGCAGCAGGGTGTACACTCGAACATCTACATTTATGGTAGGTACAAAACTGTACTATGTTCATCGTGTTACCCTGCTGCAGTCATCACACTTGGGTAGAATCCCAAAGCTAAGGATGGGTGGAGGAGTCATAGAGGGTTAGAAGAGGCTAGAAGGCCCTGCAGAACTGCAGTGGCGAAGCCAGCTCTAGTCTTAGAGTAAAGTGGTAAGTGATAGTGTTTGGTAAAGGTGTGTACTGAACTCCAAATTGCAGCTTCCAAAATCTCCTTGGTTGGAACCCCCCTGAGGAAGGCTGTAGATGTAGCTGTTGCCCTGGTAGAGTGGGGCCTAATGGTAGCAGGAACAGGTTTTCCATGATGGGTATAGCAAAAACGAATGCAATGTCCTATCCATTTGGAAATGGTTTGTTTTGATATAGCCTTCCCTTGTGAAGCTGTAGCATAGGATACAAAGAGCTGGTCAGATTTTCTGAAAACCTTAGTTTTATCCAAGTAGTAACGAAGTTGCCTGTGAATGTCCAAGGAATGCAGGAGTCTTTCTCCTTTGTACTGTGGATTTGGGAAGAAGGTGGGTAAGTGGATGGTTTGATTTAAAGCCACACTGGAAACCACCTTAGGCATGAAGGAAGGATTAGTTCATAGAGAAACTCTGTCTTGATGGAAAATGAGGAAAGGTTCCACTGCCATTAGTGCCTGCAGCTCTGAGACTCTTCTGGCTGAAGTTATTGCTAGCAGCACGGCAGTCTTCCATGATGTAAACTGTAGATCTGCAGAGAAAGCTGGTTCAAAGGGAGGTAGCGTAAGTTTTTCCAGAACAAAATTGAGGTCGCATGTTGGTGTAGGTGCTCTCCTGGGGGGCCTAATGTTTTTTGCCCCTCTGAGGAACTGCCTTAGAAGTGGATGTGAAAATAAGGGTGGATCCGTGTTGTAGTGGGCTGAAATAGCTGATGCATGGATTTTAATGGAAGAAAAAGAAAGTCCTTTGTGCAGCATCTCAGTTAAATACTGTAGAATCTGAGGCATGTGAGGCTGAAGTGTATTTTGGCCTTTAGCTTGGTTCCAGGCGCAAAACCTTTTCCATTTGTCCGAGTAGGCCTTTCTGGTGCTGGGCCTCCTAGCTTCCAGAATAACATCCATAACTGCTTGGGAAAGAGGAGCTGGCTGGATGCTTAAGTGATTTGCCATGCAGCCAGATTTAAGGTTTTGAGCTGGCTGTGTAGAATCTGATTGTTTTGCTGTGTGAGCAAATGGGCAATTTGTGGTAAAATCCAAGGTGGGCCCTGGGCCATATTCCTTAATAGTGGGTACCAGTGCTGGCGTGGCCAGTCTGGGGCTATGAGTATCAGTCGTGGTCTCTCCTGTCTGACTTTCAGAAGCACCTTTGTGAGGAGAGGCAATGGAGGGAAGGCATATACTGTCAGGTTTTACCAACTGAATGAGAGTGCGTCCACTTTCCAAGCTTGATGGTGAAGTGTCCTTGTACAAAATTTTGTTAGCTGATAGTTTTGGGGGCTGGCAAACAGGTCTATGTCTGGAAGGCCCCATTTTTGAGTTATCATTGCAAATACTTGTGGATCCAGTTTCCACTCGTGGGGATCCATGATGTTTCTGCTGAGGTCGTCTGCCAATGTGTTCTTTTTTCCTGGCAGGAATTGAGCTTGTAACTGAACTTGGTAAGCCAGTGCTGTGTTCCACAAGGTCATTGCTTGCCTGCATAGAGGGTAGGAGTGTGTACCCCCTTGTTTGTTTATGTACCACATTACTGTGGTGTTGTCTGTCCTTATTTTAAGTTGTCCTGGATGTAATAGGTTCTTGAAGGCTGTCAGAGCATTCTGTACAGCTAGCATCTCTTTCTGATTGATGTGCAGATTCCTTTGATCTGCAGTCCATATGCCTTGAACACACTGTCCTGCCATGTGTGCCCCCAGGTGTAGTCCGATGCATCTGTTGTCATAGTTTGCCTGGTTGGGGGCAAGGTGAAAGGCTGACCCTTGTTGAGGTGACATGTCTGTGACCACCATAGAAACTCCTGTTGTAGGCAGGGAATGAGAGATATCATTGTGTCCAAGCTGTGGCTGTATTGAGACCATACGCTTTTTAGGTACCACTGTAATTTCCTCATATGCAGCTTTGCAAATGGTATTAGTAGTATGCAAGATGCCATGAAGCCCAAGGCCTGCAGAATTTTTCTTGCAGGGAGTTGGGTCTTTGTTGCCATTGTATTGAAATATTCAGTCAGTTGTAGTTGTTTGTCTGGCGTCAGATAAGCCTTCTGGGCTGTTGTATTCAAGCTGGCACCCAGGAATGTCATATTTTGTGAAGGTACTAGTTTTGATTTCTTTTCGTTTACTGTGTACCCCAGGCAACTTAGAAGATGTTTTACAAAAGCTAGATGTTGTAAGAGGATGTCCTTGCTTTCTGCTTGGATGAGGCAGTCATCCAGGTATGGGTATATTTGAATTCCTCTTTGTCTGCAGTATGCAATTACTGGTGCCAGGCATTTTGTGAAGACCCTGGGCGCAGTGGATAAGCCAAAGTGCAGTGCAGAGAATTGGTAATGGGTTGAACCTGCAATGAAACGGAGGTATCTTCTGCAACTTTGTCTGATAGGGACATGCAGGTATGCCTCCTTGAGGTCCAACATTACAAGCCGTGCTTTCTTGCCCAACATGAGAAGAAGCTGCTGTAGTGTTAGCATCTTGAATTTGGGTACTTGTAAGAAGGTGTTTAAAACTGAAAGGTCCAGAATTGGTCACCAAGCATTGTCCTTTCTGGGGACTAAAAAGAGTCTTGAGTAAAATCCTTGGCCTTGCTCCCGTGTAGGTACCAGTTGAATGGCTCTCATGTCCATGAGAGCTGTAATTTGTTTTTGTGCCTCTGCCCACTGATTTTGTGGCAGGTTTGGCATTCCTCTTTTCATTGGCAAGGTGTGGAAATGGAATCTGTATCCTCGTGAAATAATGTCTAGGGCCCATTTGTCCTTTGTGACAATGTGCCAGTTGTCTGGAAAAAGTGCGAGTTTTCCTCCCAAGGGAGCTGCCAAGGGAGTGTTGCTTGGCCAGATGAGGTGTAAGTCATTGAGTTTACCTTCTAGTAGTTTGGGGCCTGTCTTCTCCTCCCTTCTGTGTTGCAGTGCCCCATTGTCGAGGTTTGTATTGGGCTTGTGGTTGTCCTCTGCCTCTTGGACGTCTGTATTTACCCCTCTGTGGTCTGTCAGCTGCTGGAAAGGACCAATTTTTTGTTGGCCAATTTCTGCTGAAGCGAGGGGGCTGTACCTGTAGAAAATCTTTGACTGTCTGCATAGATTTTGCCTTATCCTCCATTTTCTTTAAGACGTCTTCTGCTTTAACTCCAAATAGAACATCCTGCTGTAAGGGAGCATCTAGAAGCTTTGCTTTAACATGATGAGGCAGAGTTTGTTTCTTTAACCAAGCATGCCTACGTATAACAGACCCAGTGACAGCTGCTCTGCAGGAAGCCTCTAAAGAATCAAACCCACATTGTAAAGTACGTTTGCCCACCTGTTCAGTTGCATGCAACAGATCCTGCATTTCTTTCAATTCAGACTGTTGAGGGAGTGTGCTCATTTTTTGTATTAACTGAGACATTAGAAATTGCTGATATTTTAGCATGTGAAATTGGCAATTTAGTGCTCTCATAGCTAGAGTAGCTGAGGTGTAAACCTTTTTCCCCCACTTGTCTAGTGCTCTGGAGTCCCTTTCAGAGGGTACAGGATTTTTTGCCATAGAAGCCTTAGCCCCTTTGGGACCTGGGAGATAGTCTCTGGATCAGCAACACGGCTTTTATAAAGGAATTTGTGGGAGTCAGGCACTCTATAGTATCTGTCTGGTTTGGTTGGAGCAGGAGGCAGAGAATCTGAGTTCAAACTAGATTCTAAGTAAACATCATCCACAATGTCTAAAACTGGGGGGATGGCAAGTGGTCTGTGCTGGGGGAGTAAAAGAAACTCTCTGAGCCTTTTCTTTGAGTCAGAGTAGTCCTGACCTTCCCAGTGAAAATGTTCCCTCATAGTGTGTAAAGTTTCCCCAAAGGAGTAGTCTTCAGGAGGAGAAGCTGAGGGAATAGAATCCTCAGCATCAGAATCTTCATAAGGGGAAAAGGAGTAATCTTGGTCCTCAGAGGAGCCTGAGGAAACAGACACTTGATCAGAGGAGGCATAATCTTCCTCTTGTCTAGGCCTTTTGTCGGGTGGGGGTTGGGAACCCCTGATTAAAGAGATCAAATCTTCAGCCATTTTAAGCATCTGTTTCTTAGGCATGGGGCCTTGAACTGGAGACTGAAGTGCAGTCTTTTTTGGTTTAATAGGAGTCTTAAGCTTAGGATACGTTTTTATGGTGAGCGTCGTCGGTCTGAAGACGCCTTCAGAAACCGAAGGTGTTTCTGCAGCACCGACATCTCTTTCTGCAGTGTCGTCGGTAGGGGCTAAACAAAATGGCTGCGTCGGCCTAGCACTCTCCGCCAAAGGCTCCGAAGCGGTTTCGGGTTCCAAATCTGCGGTAGTCAGCGGCTGCGTCGGAGCCTCATTGAAGACCGGTGAACCGGAGACCTGTCCAGCCGAGGCCTTGGAGTCTGGCTTGGGTCTAGGCTGCCTGTCCTTATCCTTGCATTTTTTGTGCACGCCAGCAGTCGGTTGCTCCGACGGCATTGTGTAGTTAAATTTTCTACCGAAGTAGTGTTGTGCGAAATCAAAGCGTCTTTTTAGAGTACGCTTATTAAACCTAGCACAAAAATGACAACCAGTGACGTCGTGGTCTGGGCCTAGGCAAGGTATGCAGTAAGAATGGAAATCCTTATGAGGTATATGGTGTGCTCCCACCCCACATAACTAACATTACCTAATATCATACTGTACAGTATCTTACTTTAATTAGTTTACTTTGTTTGTTCTCTAATCTGTATTAATGTTTACATTTGTTCTACTAACTAGTATGTCTCTTCTCAAAGTATTTACTGTTATTACTGATATTCCATAATTGATAAGTTTTACTCTTAGTCTGCCTTCATACTATTAATAACTGTCTGTACCTACACTGTCACTGTCAACTGTTGAATGTATATTTTGTTTTTGGAGCTTTTCTCCCCAGGACTCCATTGAAAACGGGTTCTTTACGGCCCAATGGACTATCCTGGTAAACCAACTGCAATAAATAAATAAATAAATAAATAAATAAATAAATAAATAAATAAGGTATTTGCTTCCCACAAGAAATACAATTGTTAACTTTTTCTGACATCGGTCTGAGGCAAGAAAAGTTTCCCCAATGGGGTACTTAGCTTTATTGAAGACTTCGGATCTGAAATTTGACTTCGAAAATCTCAGGAGTCGGCCGACCGGCACTTGCGAACTGCTTCTGCTTCGGGCACCGCACAGCAAGAAAGACTGGAGAAAATGGCGTTGGATGCATTATATATACCCCTGGCGCACTGACGTCAGGGAAGAAGCGACAGGAACCGACGCTGGACCAAGACTTTGGAATTCCGGCCGACTGCGGGACCGCCTGACGACAGGATAACCCAAGTGTGATGACTGCAGCAAAGTAACACGATGAACATCCAATATGTCCAGTTATGCACACACACCATGATGAAGCATGTATCTACTTAAGACCTCCTTTGATATGTACCAGTATGCACAAGGATTGAGATGAAACATCTCCTCACTGCAACCATTTTAGTACTATGATCATATATGCAGAATCACTAAAAATTAAACAGTTACCAAAGCAATCCCTTCAGTAATATAATTAGGGATATGCAAGCATCACAATGAACTGTTTTCACAAGTGCCACTTTCATTAACATGTCCAAGGATGGGGAGTTAAACAAATGAAATATTTACCCGAGTAACCCCCTCAACATTACTATACTAGATCTCGCCAAGGCTTTCGACACCATCCCCCACTCTGGAATTATAGATAAGCTCACTAAACTAGGTATAAATCCCTATGTCACAAGATGGGTTGCCAACTGGCTCACGGACAGAACCCACACTGTGAAAGTAGCAGACTCCAAATCCGACTTCAGACCAGTAACAAGTGGAGTACCACAGGGTTCAGTCCTGGGTCCTCTCCTGTTTGGTATCTACTTCTCTGAAGTACAGGCTAACACAGAAGATCTTTGGCTAACAAAGTCTGCAAATGACTGCAAACTAGGAGTCATAATCGAAACTCCTAACGATGTGGACATACTACAAAAGGGCCTCACTGAGACGGATGCCTGGTGTCAAAGCCATGGCCTGAAGCTCAATGCCCAAAAGTGTATTGTCATCCCCTTTGGTAAAAACTCTGTAACTATGAACAACCACATAAGCTGGTAGTCTACTTAAAGAACCACTACGGGAAAAAAATTGAAAAAAATATATTTTTTTAACTTTTCCTTAAGTTTGGCTCATTGCAAACCTGTATGCACCAGACAGTAGTAGTTACTACTAATTTTATTCTTTTTGTAACCCTGACTGACCTCCTGGGAGCAGACATCCTGATGAGAGTTTGTTTTATTCTAAAGATGTAAGACCAGTTTCTGAGATTACAGTGCCCATAGCTGGAGACTTCCACTCGCTTAGAATGGAAAAAAAGGAAAGAGCAGCTACGTTTGACAGGCATCTGTAAAAGTATCATTTACTGTCACACAGTGCCTTTTACAAATGTGTTTCCTTACGTTGTCTTACACATTCTGTGAAAAAATCTTCCCGAACTGCCAGCTCATTGCTGAAATAACAAAGTTTATTTAGACATTCAGCTCTGATCTGTTTCAGTTCATTCTCAAGTTACTCCTCCCATATTCCCGCCCTCAGTTAGAAGAGTTTCACATTTCCTGCCCTGCAAGGTTCAGCTAATTTGAATGACAATACACATCAGAGTTGCTGAAGTTGCAGTCAGCCAGGTGTGCCTTTGAAACTGTTCCTTCATCTCTCTCCTTACTGCTATCATCTGAACAGCTCTTTCACAGTAAGTCATGGTAGAAATATGCTTTTAGCAATCCCTAATGTAAAGGTTTTTAAGTATTCCTCTGAACATGCCCGTAACATACACAGATAATCTGCGCCACTGACAGATTTAGCTATGACTGCAAATTCATACTCTAACCAAAATGAATATTCATATTTGCTTTACAAAGAATTGCAGTCCACTGCATTTTTATCCATTAGGCAAGCCACTGATGTGTCGTCCTGTTTGCACTTACTACTACTGTTGTGTGCACATATGCATTGCTGGTATGATGTTTTTGAAACAACTTGGTATATTCTTTACTTCATGCTACACACTGCCTACTCTCACTGTTCCATACAGTGTGCACACTGTTCTTACTTTCTCTCAAAATTGTTTTCTTTTGCAGGTTGCCACAACATGCTGTTCTATTCATCAATATACAGAAATTAACACTTTTCTCCAGGAAGCTACATAAACCAGACTACCTCTAACAGTATAGTTTACACAACAGTCATTTTTTTCTGTAATTGTGACTGTTATATGAATTTAGTTCTTACAGCAGGGATCAAGCATGAGAGACCCTTTATCAAAAAAAGATTAACAGAGCAAATGAGATGTTAAAAGTGTAAACACCAACTAATATCTATAACAGGGCTGGGTAAATTTGGCTTAATTAAAAAAAGGGTGCAAAGGGCAAACTTTGGGTTTTAAATAGCTGAGCTGAAACAAAGTACAGGCAAGGCAGCAAATGTACAAAGCGCATGGCAACAACACTATATAAACACAAAGTTATAAGAGACTCTTTAAAGTTTGATAAGACACCTTTCAGCTATCTTACTATCTACAAATGCATAACCTGTGAAGCCTGATGAATAACAATGTCTCTGGCTTTCAGTACAGGAAGAGGCAAGCTGAGCTAACAGGTACCATGCTGAGGAGATGAATTCATTATGCAGACATCAAGACTCCTCAGTGAGTAAAGTACAGTTTTGTACCTACCATAAATGTAGATGTTCGAGGATTCCATTGCTGCAGTCCTTACTATTGGGTATAGTCCGCATCCAGTCGGCCCGAATACCAGAGTATAAGGCTGACGTCGGTCAGGGCGCATTAGACTGACGTCAGTACGTCAGGGTACTAATGCGCATGACCGGCGTCATATCCTCAGTCTTTTCTTGCCCCAGATGTCAGAAGACCCTAAAAAGACAAGGCCCAAAATACCTGCACCAAAACATGAACAATATATACAAAAATATAAGCAGGTAAATCACCTACACAACCACCCCTAAACACAGAGGGGAAGGAGGGAGGGTAAATTGGACTGCAGCAATGGAATCCTCGGACATCTACATTTATGGTAGGTACAAAACTGTACTATGTTCTTCGTCTTCCATTGCTGCAGTCCTTACTATTGGGTAGAATCCCAAAGCAGAGGTAAGGGAGGCTGGCAAATCATAAAGAAGCAGGAGCTGACAACATGCCTTGCAAAACAGCTGTGGCAAAACCAGCCCTAGACTTAGAGTAGATAGGAAGGTGATAATGCTTAGAGAAAGTATGCACTGAACTCCAAGTAGCTGCTTCCAAAATATCCTTAGTTGCCACCCCCCGTAGAAATGCTGTTGAAGTGGCAGTAGCCCTAGTGGAATGAGGCCTAATCCCAGCTGGAACCTCCTTGCCATGATGGGAATAACAAAATGCAATGCAAAAGCCAATCCACCTAGAAATAGTTTGTTTTGACACAGGCTTGCCCTGCGAACTCAAAGCAAAAGAAACAAACAACTGCTGAGACTGCCTAAAATCCTTAGTCCTGCTTAAGTAATAACGCAATTGCCTGTGTACATCTAAAGTATGCAAAATCTTTTCCCCTTTATTTTGGGGCCTGCATAAAAGGTAGGCAAATGAATAGTTTGGTTTAAAGCCACACTAGAAACCACCTTAGGCATAAAGGAAGGATTAGTACATAATGATACCCTATCCTTATGGAAAATCAAAAAGACGCGACTGCCATAAGGGCCTGCAACTCAGACACCCTTCTTGCAGAAGTAATAGCCAACAAAAAAGCAGTCTTCCATGACAAAAATTTCAATTCAGCAGTAGCCGCAGGCTCAAAAGGTTGTAGAGTAAGTTTTTCCAACACAAAATTGAGATCCCAAGCAGGAGTAGGAGCTCTACGTGGGGGTCTTATATTGTTTGCCCCTCTAAGAAACTGCTTGAACAAAGGATGCGAAAACAATGGTGGGTCACAATCATAGTGAGCTGAGATTGCTGCAGCATGAATCTTAATGGAAGAGAAGGACAGACCCTTGTCCAGTAACTCAGTAAGATATTGAAGAGCCATACTCAAATTAGGCTCAGAAATCTCCAAATTCTTTGCTTTATTCCAAAATAAAAATCTCTTCCATTTTGCTGCGTACACTTTCCTTGTACTAGGTCTTCTAGCTTCCATAATCACATTTAAAACTTGTTGAGGAAGTTGAGACCTGCTGTGTTTCAACACAGAATATGCCAGGCTGTCAGATGAAGAGAGTGAAGCTTGACATTGAGCAGATGACCGTCCTGCTGGGATAACAGATGTGGAATCAAAGGTTAAGGCCATGGAGGCTTCTTTACCAGACTCCGTAGTAGAGGGTACCAGTGTTGCCGAGGCCAATCTGGAGCTATCAAAATCATCCTTGGCCTGTCCTGTCTGACCTTTAACAGTACCTTTGGAAGAAGAGGCAGAGGTGGAAAGGCATACACATGAAGGTTTGTCCAACTGAAAGACAGAGCATCCACTTTCCAAGCTGTGTGATGAAACCCCTTTGTGCAAAACTGTGGCAGCTGGTGGTTTAGTGGAGAAGCGAACAGATCTATGTCTGGAGTTCCCCATGACACTGTCAATTTCTGAAATACATGAAGATCCAGTTTCCACTTGTGGGGATCCATGATTTGTCTGCTTAATACATCTGCTAAGGAGTTCTGTGCTCCTGGCAGAAACCTTGCCTGAAGAGTTAGGTGCAAGCGTAGCGCAGTCTCCCATAAAATCATTGCATGCCTGCATAGAGGATAAGAATGTGTTCCCCCTTGTTTGTTGAAGTACCACATGACAGTTGTGTTGTCTGTTAGAATCAACACCTGCCCTGGAAGAAGTAACTCCTTGAAAGCCAGCAATGCGAACTGGACTGCTAACATCTCCTTCATGTTGATATGTAGATGCTGTAGTCTGGTAGGCCACTTGTCTTGTATCTTCTTTCCATTTAGATGAGCTCCCCAAGCAATGTCTGAGGCATCTGTCGGTAAAATCTGACTCGCCTCTGGCCGGGTCACAGAGAGTCCCTTGTTTAGGTGACATTCCTGAGCCCACCACAAAAATTCTCTTTGAAGGCAAGGTATTATTTGAATGACAGTGTCTAAATCCTGGCAGTGCTGTGTCCATACATTTTTGAGATACCATTGTAACTTCCTCATATGCAGTTTGGCATTGGGAAGCACCAGAATACAAGATGCCATGAACCCTAATGCTTGAAGGACTGTCTCTGCAGTCAGCACGGACTGATGAGATAGTTGATGGAAGTAAAGTGACAGACTCTTTTGTTTGTCCGGGGTTAAAAAGGCCATCTGGGCTGCTGTATTCAGTCTCACACCCAGAAAGCACATGTCGTGAGAGGGTACTAGACTGGACTTTATTTCGTTCACAGAATACCCTAGGCATCTTAGCACTGCTATAAGATATTCCAGATGCTGTAGAAGGTCTTCCTTTTCTTGAGCCAGAATCAGGCAGTCGTCTAAATAAGGATAGATTTGAAGTCCTTGTAGCCTGAAGTAAGCTATCACTGGAGCCAGAACCTTTGTGAATACTCTGGGCAGTAGATAAGCCAAAGGGCAATGCAGAGAACTGATAATGAGAATCTCCAGCTCGAAACCGCAGATACTTCCTGTAACTTAGCCTGATAGGCACATGAAGGTAAGCTTCCTTGAGATCTAAAGTTACCATCCAGTGATCTTTGCCCAGCAGTGGTAAAAGCTGTTGTAACGTCAACATCTTGAACTTGGGAATGTCCAGATAAGTGTTGAGGAGAGATAAATCCAAAAGCAGTCTCCACGTGTTCCCCTTCTTTGGTACTAGGAACATGCGAGAATAAAATCCTAGGCCCCTTTCTGATACAGGGACTGGCTGAATGATGTCCAACACCCATCTGTCTTGAGTAATTAAATCCCAATTTTCTTTGAAAAGAGACAGTTGTCCTTCCAAAGGAGCTGCCAGACGAGAATCTACTGGCAGCTGAAAAGGCAGGTCATTGGGTCTGTTTACGAAAGGACTGACCCCTGCCCTCACCAGAAGTCTGAGCAGGTGAACTCCCTGTTCTAGGCCTAAAAGAACCTTGAGCCCTGCCCCTACCACGTCTAGACCTACCCCTAGACTGGGAATCATAAGCAGGATATGTCCACCCCTTAGCAGGCCAATTTCTACTAAACTTCGGTGGCTGTACCTGCAAAAAATCTTTAACAGTTTGCATAGACTTAGCTTTGTCCTCCATTTTCTTTAAAACTGCTTCCACAGGTGAACCAAACAACACATCAGACTGTAAAGGAGCATCCAAAATCCTTGTCTTAACATGCTCAGCCAAATTTTGATCCGTCAACCAGGCATGCCTGCGAAGAACAGAACTAGTGGCAGCCACCCTCGAGGAGGCCTGCACAGCATCAAAACCACATTGCAAAGAATGCTTGCCCACTTGTTCAGACACATAAACTAAATCCAGCAAGTCTTTACAATCAATACCTTCCGCCAAAGCATCCACCTTAGATTTCAATTGTGAAAGGAGATAATTTTGATATTTCAGCATGTGAAACTGACAATTCAACGCTCTCATGGCTAGAGTGGAAGAAGTATACACTTTCTTACCCCACCTATCTAACGCCCTTGCCTCTTTGTCAGTGGGAACAGGATTTTTAACCACAGAGGCCTTAACACCTTTAGGCCCCTGAGAAACAGTTTCTGGGTCCGCCCTAGGACTCTTAAACAAATACTTATGAGCTTCGGGCACCCTATAGTACCTATCAGGTTTAACAGGAGCAGGAGGCAAAGAATCAGGGTTCAGGGAAGCCTCTGCAAAAACATCTTCCACCACATTCAACACAGGAGGTATAGCTAAGGGCCTATGCTGGGGTAAAAACAAGAATTCCCTAAGCCTCTTCTTGGAATCAGAGTAATCCTGGCCTTCCCATTTAAAGTGCTCCCTCATGGAATGCAGAGTCTCTGAAAATGAAAAATCCTCAGGAGGAGAAGCCGAAGGAGTGGCATCATCCACATCAGAATCAGAATAATGAGGATACTCCTGCAAATCTTCCGCAGAAGACTCAGAAGCCCCTGAACCCTGTTCAAAACTGTCAAACTCTGGTTCCACTCTAGGCCTCTTATCAGGAGGGCCCATAGAACCTCTAATCATAGTAATCAAATCTTCTGCCATTTTAAGCATATGTTTCTTAGGTACAGAACCCGAAAGGCTAGGAGAAGCCCCTACTGAAGGTGAAGTTGGCCTACCTCTAAAAGAAGTTTTGGCAACAGAAGGAGAGGCTCTAACTACTTTGGGAAGAGAGGGAAGGTTACCTGAGAAGCCCCCTCAGCCTGGCCTGCCTCCTGAGAGGGTACATCCTGTAACAGTAAAGTTTCTGCCTGAGACTCCATAGAAACTCCTGGCAAAACCTCTGGCTCCACTGAGCCACCTAAAGAACCGACGTCCAGGACTGCCGGTTCATCAACCCTAGGCTTCGCTGTTTTGTCCTTGCGCTTCTTGGATGAAGCGGGCGTCGGAGCATCCGACGGCATTTTATAATTGCAACGCTTCCCAAACACTAATCTGGCACAGTCTAACCTCCTCTTAATAGTGCGTTTGTTAAACCTAGCACAAGAGCGGCAACCAACAACGTCGTGCTCAGGCCCTAAACAAGGTATACACAATGTATGGTAATCCCTATGAGGTATTTGTTTCCCACAAGAAATACAGTTATTCACTTTTTCTGACATCCGGTTAAATACTGAGGCAAGAAAAACAAAATGTTCCCCAACGGGGTACTTAGCCAACTCTGATTCGGTCTGAAACTCCGGTTTCGGAAATATTTCAGAACGCCAACCTGCACTCGCAAAACTGCTTCTGCATCGGATCACGCGGCAAAAAAGACTGAGGATATGATGCCGGTCATGCGCATTAGTACCCTGACGTACTGACGTCAGTCTAATGCGCCCTGACCGACGTCAGCCTTATACTCTGGTATTCGGGCCGACTGGATGCGGACTATACCCAATAGTAAGGACTGCAGCAATGGAAGACGAAGAACATCTTCAATTGACTGTTGAGCAGCATAAGATGAAGGAGGTGTGATGCATATGTGTGGGAACCCTAAGTCACAGACAACAGCTTAGCACATTCACAGGAATCTTAACAATAGCATCAGATGAGGTATGAGCAGAGTCATTTAGGAAATAGGTTTTTAAACCAAAAGAAGAAATCAATGTCAGTAATTACCTAGTTCTTCTGTCACCAAACAGTTGCATTTAAGCATACACAGCTCACCAGAAAGTAGCTACAATCAAATGGACAGCCATATTTCTGCAATTACTATTCCACTATACCATCTGACTTTACATTACAAGTTTCCTTACAGGAATTCCAGACTGTTCATGAAAATCACATAAAGTAATGCACGTCAACAAACGGATGTCAGGCATTATGGTTGACACCGACCATTGTTCAGACCACACTGTGGCAGGTTCACACAACTATGAAATATACTAAAGTGCAGTCATCAGACCACATAGCAGTATCACTGTGGCTTCCAGGTACAGTTTATAGCACAATGTCAAATGTCAGGTATGCACACTTTAGGTGAAATTCTTCTTCCCGACAATGACTACATAGACATGCAAGCCTTATCCGGAATATGTTAGATGAAGTGAAGCCACTGCTGTGTATTTGTGCATACTTGCCACCTGTAAAGCATTACTAAAATTGTATGAAGCACCACTGGAAACCCCTTTCTTCTGCACTATCACTGTATGTCCATCAAATCATGTCTAACAACCTGGCATCAGTGTCTCTAATCACTGATGACAACTGGGCAAGAATAGTTAGGGAGAAAAGATATGACCCTTGGTCATGTGTATAGTTCTCACTGACTGCACATTTAGAACATCTTCTACTCTCAGTTTATATTTTCAAGAAATTTCTTCCTTTTAAGGCATCACCATGCTCCCTTTTTTGGTGCAAACAAAATAGGTGTTAAATCTGAATTTTACTGCTTACTCCTGTTGACGTTTATCCACTACCAAAAACAAAGATTATGGTAAGGTTTTAATGCACTCCATAAAGCATCCATGTGCCCTCTTATTGACTGTGTGACTTCCATAAAACTCAGCAGCCTTACATCAATAAGCTAATGGCCGTCCGGTCTGTAGTTCCATATTCTGGGTTATCTTTGGCAGCTGTGTTGAGCTACAGCTGGATGCATAACCAATGAACCTGCAAAAAATGACCTGTCAGTTGCTACTCAGTGTAGGTTCACTGACAGGACGCAGTTTTGAAATGGATGACATGATGCTATGGAGGAGGACGGACATCCACTGTTTCCAGAGGACAAGATGGAAGGGCAGTGCAGCCAAGGCACTTGGCTTGGGATCCACAGTTCATAGGTTGGTACTAGGCTATCGGCCCTAGGGCCTATACAAGCCTAGCCATAACAATTCCCTACTCCTGTGTATGAGAATAGGCTAGAAATGCTCTGTAAATTGTGGTAAGAGAAAGGGTTCAGAAGGCAGTGAGGGATACTGTTTGACTAAGTGACAGACTCATGTCAATCACACTCCAGTGTAATGATACTGCAGTACTCATAAGCTCATTCTATGCCCCACTGCCGAGTTGTGACAGTGAGCCAAAGAGTGCAGTACTCAATCTCATCCTATGCCCCACTGCTGAGTTGTGACAGTGAGCCAAAGAGTGCAGTACTCATAATCTCATCCTATGCCCCACTGCCAAGTTGTGACAGTGAGCCAAAGAGTGCAGCGAGACATTAGTTTGCAGTACCTACTACATAAAGCTGGACTTCATGAATCAGTTTAAATAATGGGTGACTTCAATGCACATATCGTGACAGACAGAAAAGGAAATCATGACTGCCTGGCTCCACATGGGTGGGGCAACAGGAATAATGGAGAGGCCATTCTAGACCTCTGTCTTGCAAATGGCTTGATAGTAGCCACAGCATGCTTCATTAAGAAAGACCGTCACAAGTTCACCTACATGAGTGGCCTATACCAAATCAGGTAAAGTTCCCCTAGTGAGGAAAGGGTACTGAGATATGAACATAGATTGTATAGTCTTCCTCAGTGAAACAGGTGGCCCGCAGCATAAACCACTGGTTTCCACAATCATCTGCAAGCAGTGGACAAAGAGGGTAATAAGGTCAACAGAGACCATGGTGAAGATCAGGAAGTTGACTGGAGATAAATTATGACAGTTCAAGTATTCAGTCATGCCTCTACCTCCCTAAGGAATGGTTGAAATAGGTCTACAGAAAGAATGGCAGCACCTTAAACCAGCATGTGTCAGGACTACTGAACAGAGTTGTGGCTTGTCCATGTATGTCTATAAGGTACATAAGGAAAGCATGTGGTGTAATGCAGCAGTCAAGGATCTCCACGAAAGAAATACAGAGTACAGAAAGAGTGGGACATTGGATTAACCACGCAGGCTAGGAAAGAATGGAGGTTGACTAACAAGGAAGGTAAAAGAGCAGTTGCATTAGCACAGAAAATGGCATTGGAGGCACTCAACCAGCTACTGCAAAGAGACTCTGTAGTTGTCACAAAGACACTAAAGCAAATTGCAAGGCCACTACACCCAGATAAAGAAAACTGACAGACACACTTCATAAGGGATGGCAAAACAACATGCTCATCATTCCGCAGGACATCAAAGGCAGACTGAGGGAGTGCTTACAGCAGCTTAACAATCACATTAACCCCACAGATGCTGTATTTTGCCAGAAACAGGCTATGATAGAGTCAAACAGGATACCACCCTGGAAGAAGTCAGACTTTCACTAAGGGAAATAAAGTCAAGGAAAGCAGTAGGCTCTGTACAGGTCACAGTGGACATCTTACAGATGTTGGCTAAGGTAGGGGAGAATTGGCACCTGAAGCTACTTGTAGCAGCGTGGAGGGAAAAGTACCCCCAGGTGAGTGTCGAAGAATCATACTTGTGCCAGTTAACAAGAACAAATGGGACATCCACAACTGTGATCCATACAGAGGCATCATACTGCTGTCACCTTACATGAAAGTTGTGGAAAGGGTGATTCATAAATGGATACGCAGGGTAGTACAATGTAATAAGGGTGATGAGCAGTTCATATTCAGATCAGGATGCAGCTCAACTGATCCGATGTTTGCAGTGAGACACTTGCTAAGAAGCTAGAGATGAGGAAAGAGTCCTAATTCTCATTCCTATGCTTTGGTAATGCAGATAAGATCCCAAGAACGCTGCCTTGGGCAGAACTGTGGTGGTTCAAAGTCCTAGAATCATTCTTAGAATTAGTGCTGCCTAAGTAGAAGGACCAATGACTCAAGTGCAAACAGTTTGTCTCGCATCCAGGGAAATTGATGCACCCATAAGTGGATCTGTTTTTCTATGTAATTCCGAGTAAGTTATAGAACATCCCAAATTGTCAGTCACTAATACCAATTAACAATTTTTCTAGTGGGAAAAACACGATGCCCTTTATGAAGAATGAGGTGATGCAGATGGAAATGGTGCAGTTCCCTGGTTACAAACCATATTACCCACAACTTATCTTGCTCAAGTTTTGTAATTTTCCATAACTATAGGTTTGAGGTGACTGGCATCTATTTCAGGGCAAACCCTTGATGTCCTGTAGGATTCCACAATTAGGATGCATTAGTTAAAAAAAAATAAAAAATAGCATTTCTTACTGACTGCGCAAACGTTATTTGGACTAACAAAATGTATTTACCTCTCACTCACATATCTCAGTAGCTGACATCTGAGGATTTTCTAATGAGAATTTTTTTTTTTCTCGTGCATACCACCATGGCAACACCAGCCATTTAATGGCAGCTAACATATTTGTGTGAGCCATTAGCTAGACAGCAATATTGGGCATAGGTAGAGGAAGTGCAAAACAATTGTCTCAATCCTGAAATGTGCTGTACTCCCCTGTAGTAAATCTTATCACATAAAAGGAATTTTTTTTTCTTTCTTTTTTTTTTTTTAATAACTGATCACTCCTGTCTTCCTGAAGTCAAGGACCAATGAGTCTAAACCTGAGTAAATTGCACATAAAAAGTGTGTGTGTGTAAATTAATACACAGGTGCCTATGATGTATTACTTCTATTGCTTCATATGAACTTTTTTAAAGGAACACTACTTGCTAATAAGTAAAGCATGCATACATGTTGGCTTTTCATGTATCATTTTGTGGCTGTATATATGATTAATAAAAAATAAGAAAAATATGGAAAAAAATCTGTTGTAATCCTCAATGAGTATTATTTTTTGATTTTACACTGCTGTTGAAATGTTTTTTTCATGACTTGCATCTCTCTTAGACTAACTGTACAAAATTATTATAGAACTGCATACAGATGCCTTCTTTGATAGCCTGACACTGATTATTACTTGAACAATAAAATTTCACTGATAATATATTACATAGTGCATATTCAGATTTTGGAGTTTTCCCCTGGGTCACATCTGCACATGGCCTGGTCAACTGTGCCACGCCGACATGCGCATATATAAAGAGATACCTATGCACACCTGCATAAGTATATGCACACAGACGTGTGTGTATGTATATATATATATATATATATATATATATATATATATATATATATATACATATATATATATATATATATATATATATATATATATATATATATATATATATATATATATATATCTCAATGCTATTTTGCATAGGACCTTCACACTTAGTAGGATTATACCCACACATTAACTCATATGTACCACAGGGAAGGGCCATGGCTTCATTTATTTTATTTATTTTACATTTGTTAACCGGGAAAGTCCGACTGGATACATATCCATTTTCAGCAGAGGCCCAGGGAGAAAAGCTCCAAACAGATAAACATTTAAAATGCAGTATACAGTAATATTTAGCAATTAACAAAATCAAAAGAAAAATACACATAGGTTACATATTTAAGAGAATGGTGTGAGTAAGGTAATATTTACAGAGATATAAAACACAAAAACTGATGAAAATCACGAAAGGAGGAAAAAAAAAAACACACTAAACACCAAAAGTTAAAGTTAGCGCTTCCGTTTACTGCATTAAGTAAACTTCATCAGACAATACAAGTTACAAATGTGCTCATATTTAAGTATAAAACAGTTAACTAGGATGACATCATTTCCTTTAAAGACCAAGCCTCCTATTAAAGAACCAAACCTCAAAAATACAAATATACATGTTATAATAAACCTATTTAAAATCAAACCAAATGGCAATACATGCCATAGACAAAATGCAATAAATGAACATATATATGTTAATATCAAAACATGAGAATCATCTCACTAAAGCCTTTAGTTTTAAAATACTTTTAATAGATACAGAGTCATTTAAGCCAGGGGTGGAAAGGGCATTTAATCTAAGTTGCCAAATTAATTCTCTTTCTTCAATTTTTAAATCCATGGGTCCCCCTCTCAAATTCTCATAATTTTTCTCAATGCCTAAAAACCTGAATTCATGTTCAGGAAAAGTGTTAATATGCCTAGCCAATGCATTGTTGAAATTCAATTTATCTATCGCATAAATGTGCTCATAAATCCTGTTCTTAAATGGCCTCTTAGTCTTACCCACATAAAAAGCTGGGCATTTTGAGCACGTAGCCAAATACACTAATCCCTTAGTATTACAATTAAATTTATCCTTGATGTCATAGGTCTTCCCCTCTAATGGTAAATTTACTACCCACTTGTATGTAATGACACCAACGACAAGCCTGACATTTATACATACCCCGATGAGGTCCGCGACATCTCACATGGGCCTCCTCAATCATATTTTTCAAATTTAAGCCCTTTCTAAAGGCTATTCTAGGACCATCCCCTACCTGCTGTCTAATGTTAGCATCATCAAATAAAAAACTCCAATTCTTAGTCAAAATAGATCTTAAAATGTGAGTGTCAGTAGAAAAGGTGGTAATAAAACTCAAAAATACTTTATTCTTGTCAAGAGATTTTTTTGAAACTGTAAAATCACCTATTCTTTCCTCATCAATCCCGATAAAGGTTTCTTCGATTGGGGTGCAAGGAGTTGCATGTATAATGTTAACTTGGGGTCTAACATTTTGGACTTCATTACTCAACAAAGGTGTGAAATACCCATTAAATCTTTTTACAGAAACTTCTAAGATCAAATCATTCACTAATTTATTTGGATAGCCTCGTTTCAAGAACAAACTTTTCAGAAAGAGACACTCTTCATTGAAGTCAGAATCAAGGGACACCATCCTTGCAGCTCGCACAAGTTGTCACTTGACTACTCCCTTTTTCTGAAAATGGGGATGACAACTTGAAAAATGTAGGAAGGAATTAGAGTAGGTAGATTTCCTAAATATTTTAGAGTTGAAAGAGAATGTTTCACGGTTCTTACTTAGATCCACATCTAAAAAGGAAATCCTATCAGTGCTAAACTCCCATGTAAATTCCAAAAAATCAGTGAAGTTGCCTATATGTTTGACAAAGGCTTCAGCTGATGCTAAGTTACCACGCCATAGGATAAACATATTGTCCAGGTAGCGGGTATGCCATACTGCTCGCTCTCGAAATAACTTGTCCAGGAAAAGGTAATTAGTTTCCCAAAAAGCCATCACAGTGTTGGCAAATGTAGCTCCACAAGGGGAGCCCATTGCTACACCAGTTCTTTGCAAAAATAGTTCATTGTTGAACATAAAGAAGTTGAAATTCAATACCAATTCCAAAAGGTATATGACTAAATCAATACATGCACCATCAATGTGTTTTTTTAACATGAAGTCCCTAACCCATTCACACCCGAGATCCTGTGGGATAACAGTGTACAGATCACGCACATCTATGGTAAGGAAATTCAAGTCTTCTGAAAATGGGAAACTATTCATTGCTGTTAAAAAGGCCCATGAATCTCTACAGATTTGCTTTTCTTCCTTCAAGACTAATTTCAATTTTGTATCAACAAATTTGGCACATCCATATGTAATTGACTGCCTTCCGTCAATAATTGGACGAAAGGGAGGGTTGCCAAGATTCTTATGAATTTTCGGCAAACCAAAAATCATAGGAGTTAATGGATGATCCATTGTTAAAAAATGGTATAAGTCCAGATCAATTCGGCCATCAATGAACAAGTCATTAATAAATCCCTTAAGGCATTGATATGCCCCATTCATTTCATTAAGAGAAATCTTAATGTAAGAATCAGATGCTAATAAAGAAGACATGATGTTATCATAATGTTCCTTATCCATGAAAACCAAACCCCCTCCTTTATCGGGTTTCATAACCCGAATGTTGGCAAACTTAAAACCTGCTAACACGTCCCTTTCAGTTTTAGTAAGATTGAGAAGTTGGTTACTATGATGTTTACCTAATACATTCCTGAAGTCATTCTCACAAATCTTTTCATATAGTGAGATTGTAGGGTGTAAAGGGGGGTTAAAAACACTTGATACTCTGTGGTTGCTAGTCAAACATGAGTTGTTACCAAATAAGACATTCAAATTCAGCTTCCTTATGTACACTTTTAAAATCTACCAATAGTCGAGCTAAATCCATATGAGTCGAGGGAACAAAGGACAGGCCCTTAGCTAACACTTCTATTAAAGTAGGATCAGGGCTGAAGTCAGAATAATTGTAAATTTGGAAGTCCCCTGAACTATTGGTCAAAATCTTGACCTGTTTAGAGTTATTTAGTGAATTCACACATTTGTTATTAAAAAGTGAGGGGACTACCTCCTTCTCTTGTTCTTTCTCTTCCAAGTTTGTTTTTGCTGTGGGTAATTCTGTGTTTTCACTGTACCCCCATTCTGGTTCCCCCGAAAACCCTGATTAGAAAAATTATTATTACTATTGCTAGTTCTATTGTTGGTAGAATTATTAGTTCTACTTGCAAGTCTTTCACTTCTCCTAATTGGAGATGAGTGTTCAACAGTTGTGTCATTAAGTGAAATGTTGTCATTGTCAATGCCTTCAGGTATATTTTCATTTAAAACTACATTACCCAATAGGTTCTGTTCCACACTTCTATTAAGTGGTGGTGGTGGTGGATAAGCTAGACCCTTCAGGTATGCTACAGAGTCCCTTTTAAGTTTTCTAATTTTATTCTAATTGATTTTAATTAGAGTATTGTCAATGCTTGAAAAAATGTGCAAAAAATCATATTTGTATCTAATAAAATCTTTATCATTACGAATAGCAAGATCCAACTCAGCTAAATCAGCTTTTAAACCATTCATTAATGTAACATAGTTCTGAACAAGCAATTGCATAAATTCAACACCTTGCCTATCAAAAAGCTTTAACAAATCCTTGTGGAACGCTGACTTATTGACAAGGCCAGTGGGAAAACGCCATTGCCTTAAACCCTTAGGTATTTGCTGTCTGTCAATACATTCAATGAGGTATTGTACCTCAATTTGTAATTTCTTGTATTTGAACAACTTTGAGTCATACAGTTTCAAGCTGTTAATCAAATTATTTTCAGTGTCATTACTGTTCGCATTATTCATTGACTCTGGTCGGGGCGCCCCGTTCAAAAATGAAGTCGGGTCCTTCAACCAGTCTTCTAGAGAAGGTAAAATAGCAGAGTTACTTACTGCAGAGTTAACGGTAGCAGAAAACCTGTTCGCGCTACCGTTATTAATATTCTGTCTATCTGAGCCCACAGATGGTATACGGGCTCCAGCATGAATAGAGGAAGTAGAAGCTGAGGTTCCTAAGTTCTCTCCACCTCGATCCTTCGATCCAAAGGTGCTGCCATGTACGCCAACAATCAACGGATTCGATACCATGTTCGTTGAAATTCAATTTATCTATCGCATAAATGTGCATTTTTATTTGATGATGCTAACATTAGACAGCAGGTAGGGGATGGTCCTAGAATAGTCTTTAGAAAGGGCTTAAATTTGAAAAATATGATTGAGGAGGCCCATGTGAGATGTCACGGACCTCATCGGGGTATGTATAAATGTCAGGCTTGTCGTTGGTGTCATTACATACAAGTGGGTAGTAAATTTACCATTAGAGGGAAGACCTATGACATCAAGGATAAATTTAATTGTAATACTAAGGGATTAGTGTATTTGGCTACGTGCTCAAAATGCCCAGCTTTTTATGCGGGTAAGACTAAGAGGCCATTTAAGAACAGGATTTATGAGCACATTTATGCGATAGATAAACTGAATTTCAACAATGCATTGGCTAGGCATATTAACACTTTTCCCGAACATGAATTCAGGTTTTTAGGCATTGAGAAAAATTATGAGAATTTGAGAGGGGGACCCATGGATTTAAAAATTGAAGAAAGGGAATTAATTTGGCAACTTAGATTAAATGCCCTTTCCACCCCTGGCTTAAATGACTCTGTATCTATTAAAAGTATTTTAAAACTGAAGGCTTTAGTGAGATGATTCTCATGTTTTGATATTAACATATATATGTTCATTTATTGCATTTTGTCTATGGCATGTATTACCATTTGGTTTGATTTTAAATAGGTTTATTATAACATGTATATTTGTATTTTTGAGGTTTGGTTCTTTAATAGGAGTCTTGGTCTTTAAAGGAAATGTCGTCATCCTAGTTAACTGTTTTATACTTAAATATGAGCACATTTGTAACTTGTATTGTCTGATGAAGTTTACTTAATGCAGTAAACGAAAGCGCTACCTTTAACTTTTACATTTGGTGTTTAGTGTGTTTTTTTTTTCCTCCTTTCGTGATTTTCAATATTTACAGAGATATTAAGCAATTTAACAAAAATAAAAAGACAAATACAAATAGGTTCCATAATGAAAAAGGTTCAAAGTAAGGTTATATTTGGATAAGAGAATGTTAACAATAACGTGGGAGGTGGAGGGAAACTATAAAGGGAGAAGAAAAAAAAAATTTAAACATGTTAAGAGAAATGAGGGTATAAGAAGAGGAAACAGGTAAAGGAAGATTATTTATAAAGAAAGAGATAAGAGAAGGGCAGGTCCTGTTCAAACGCAACCTAGATAATCGAATGGGAGATTGCAAATTCGTCCTTGGAGTGGCACTCATGTCCGTCATGATAGGGGTAGCCAGTGCTGATCACAGACCTGCTCTGTTCTTAAATTTATTCTGTGAGCTATCCAAAAAAGAACAAATGGGGATACTTGGGATTAACATAGCTTGACTTGTAAAGGCTCTAGGGCTGCTAGACTAGTAACCACCTATGAACCTATGAGGTAATATATGTAAATAGCGTTGGAGGAAGTATTTTACATCCAGCATATTACAAATAAAAAAAAAATCTGGATATTTAGTTCAATTTGGGGGGGGGGGTCTTACTCCTAAAATGGGTGGTTTGTTCCTGTCATTGTAGAGTGAAGTCAATAAATAATGACATACAATTGAGTTTGACTATTTATTTCAGAAACAAATCCTGCCATTCAAGAAACTTTGTAATCCTATAAGAGCAATATTTAAAACTTTATTCTACTTTAGAGCCTTTGTACCCCCTTTATTTTTGTCTTTTTACAGATTTCTTGAGCTGGGAGGTCAAGAGGTATCGCTTGACTGCTGCTAGTGACAGATCAGTCTTATTCTCCTAACCCAAAAAAAACTCACATTTGTCATTCAGAAAATGCATGCCAACACAAATCCTGTTAATCAAGCAACTTTGCTATAAGAATAATATTTAACATTTTGCAGACATGAATTTGAGCTTCAGACTTCATATCCTTCCTAAAATCCATACTAACACATCCTGTAATTCTAACAACTTGAAGTCTATAGGTTCATCAATTAGATTAGCTAACTGCCTTGTGAGCCCAGCCAATTATCACATGTGAGAATCAAAACATGTACCTTGTGCCTGTGAGGTAAACACCTTAAACATTATGCCACCCTTATGCACTAAAATGTAACTGTTATGGTCCATTTATTTGTAGAAACATAAATAACTAAATAGACCTTGGCTACCAACTTGAAACAGTTCAGCCAAATTCCTCAAGTTATTCCACTTCTCTGGACACAAATAACTTCTCTGTACAGCTTAATGTTATCCAGAAGCTTCCCTTCCAGCACTTGTACGATAAACTACGAAAATAAATACCACTAGCTAATTTTTACATTTCAAACCAATGCTTCAGTTATAACAATTTGCATTACTTAGGCAACTCTTTATTCAACTCAGTCCTTCCACTCTACCTGTGGTTTCCAGGCTTACTCGAGTCTTAACAGTAAGAAAAAATAAAGTTGAAGTCCCTAACAACAACAAAAAGGCAACCTGCTACTTTAACTGCTGACCAGTTCAATAACACTTAAACTTCAATTACTTTTATAACCCCCAGTCATCTAACTCAAAGCTCCAAAAGTACAAGGCAAGTATACACCACAGTTAGAAAAATTAGAAACCGAAATAAACACATCTTTAAATTGCAGAAGGAAATCCAGAGACCCTAGGGGAAACTGCAAGAACATGGAAACTCTGCACAACAGACATCCCAGATGAAAATCAAGCACCAACATTAACAATTAACATCATCACCAATGGGACTGTCACTTCTTGAAGGTGGTGTACAAGATTCCTTATAGCATGTTACTTTAAAATACAAATTTTCCCTACCCACAAAGGCAAACCGACAAGGAGTCATCCATCTGACAATCGGAGGGCCAAGTTAAGTCATAACAATCAGAAGATAAGACAACCAACTATGAAACCTTTCAGTTCGGACCACACCTTTGGTATAAACGAGTGGTAACAATATCCTTTAACTTCTATTAGCTAACCAAATCTTGTAACTTGCTCTGCACTAAATGCAAAGGTTTAACACAATCATTTGAAAAACTAGGAATATAAGCACTCTCAATTGTTAAGGCAAGTAAAAAAAACTTTTAGTTATGTACTCACCATAACTTCAGATGTTTGGGATCCATCTCGCCTACATTCTGACTGATGGGTTCGGAGCCGATCCTCGGCTCCGACTCGGCACGCTTATGCCAAAGAGCGAAGTCTCTTATTGGCTGAGCTTACTATATCCCAGGATGCACCACTACCAGTCCCCCAGATCTAGTTTGTCCGCATACATGCACACACGCATGCACTGCTTATATAACATTGACAGATGATACAAGATAAAAAACAGTAGAACCCAAACCGTTCAATCTCTTCTGATCTCCAAGGCAGGGGGAAGGAGGGTGGGTATTAGGAATGTAGGCGAGATGGATCCCAAACATCTGAAGTTATGGTGAGTACATAACTAAAAGATGTTATGTGATCCTATCTCGCCTACATTCTGACTGATGGGACAGCGTCCTAGCACCTAAATCCTGGGTGGCTCACTGGAAAACACTCCTGAGTACCGTGGAACCAAATGATGCTCGTCCTTTAGATGCCACATCCAATTTATAGTGGGAAATGAAAGTGTGCGGGTTGGACCAAGTAGCCGCAGCACAAATTTCAGAAATAGCGAGCTTGGAATGGAATGCAATAGAGGTAGCCATAGCTCTAGTAGAGTGAGCTTTGACAGATGTTGTAAGTTGCTTATTTGAAGAGGAATAAGCTTGAGTTATGCAATCTCTGATCCATTTGGCAATAGTAGCTTTAGTGATGGATTTACCCAATTTATTATCTGAAAAGGACACAAACAATTGATCTGTTTTCCGAATTTGCTGAGTCCTATCTAGATAGAAGCGCAATTGCCTGTGAACATCCAATGTATGGAAGGTGTATTCCGCTTTGTTTGAAAATTTTGGAAAGAAAACTGGTAGCTCTAAAGATTTTTGGAGACAGAGATTAGAGAAAACTTTGGGGACAAAAGATGGATTAGGTCTAAGTGATACTCTATCCTTGTGAAAAATCAAGTATGGTGGTTTGATAGATAGGGCTTGAAGTTCTGAAACTCTTCTTGCAGAGGTAATTGCAATAAAGAAGGCAGTTTTCCAAGACAGATATTTCAATTCACATGTAGCAGCCGATTCAAAGGGGGAAGATGTTAAGGCACGAAGTACCAAATCAAGATCCCACGGAGGCGCAGGATGAAAAACTGGGGGTCTTAAGAGCACAGCACCTTTCATGAAAGTTTTACATAATCTGCTGCTCATCAACGGTGGGTCTGTGGAATCGTGAAATTTGGAGATAGCTGCTAATTGGACTTTAATAGTAGAGACTGAAGATCCTTGATTAAACAAGGATGTCAAAAATTTCAAGACCTCTGGTATCGGGGCAGTAATAGGGTCTAATCCTCTGAGTTGAGCCCAGATAGCAAACCTCTTCCACTTACTGTGATACAACTTCTTAGTGGTGGGTTTGTGGGCTGAAGATAAAATGTGAATAACTTCCGGGTCCAAGGTGTGATTTCTGACTATAGTCGGAAGTGGAGGAGCCAAGCTGTTAATTTCAAGGTGTGAAGGGACTGGTGCTGTTGTCCCGACTGATGAATCAGAAGGTCCGGAATTAGGTCCAAGAACCAAGGACCGTCCAGAGTATATTTCTGTAGGTAGGGGAACCATACCTGACGAGGCCAGTACGGAGCAATTAGAATCATTGTGGACCCCAATTGGGAAGCTTTCTGGATGACTTTGGGGAGGAGTGGAATTGGAGGAAAAGCATAAAGTAGTCCTGTTGGCCAAGGTTGGACTAGAGCATTCGTAGCCGTCTCCCCTTGACGCGGGGTCAAGGAAAAGAACCTTTTGCACTTCGTGTTTCGTGGTGTTGCAAACAGGTCGCAGCACGGAATCCCCCATCTTTGGAAAATCTGAGCTGCTACTGTTTCGTTCAGAGACCACTCGTGAGGAGAGAGAATAGTCCTGCTCAGTCTGTCTGCCAATGCATTGGATTTGCCTGGAATGTGGGTCGCTACCAGGAAGCGCTTGGTAGCCACTGCCCATTCCCACACCCTCATGGCCTCTCTGCAAAGGGGGTAAGATCTGGTCCCTCCTTGTTTGTTTAGATACCAGACCACCGACATGTTGTCTGTATGGATGGCGATAATGCCTTGAGGGAGAAATTTGTGGAGGGCTTGTAAGGACAGAAGTACAGCCCTCATTTCCAACACATTGATATGGAGAGATGTTTCGTTGGGAAGCCAAGAACCTTGAACTGACCTGCCCAGACAATGCCCCCCCCCCCCCACCCCGTCTGGGAGGCATCCGTTGTCAAGGTGGCCACCGGAGGGGGTATAACAAAAGGTCTTCCCTGATTCAGATTGGATGGCAGAAACCACCAGCGGAGGTCCCGTTTGCACGTTTCTGTAATCAGTATGTGATGATTGAGGGGGAGATCCTGAAAAGACCATTGTGTCGATAACAGCCACTGAAGAATCCTCATGTGCAATCTTGCCAGAGGAGCTAGGAGAACCGTGGCAGACATTGAACCTAAAAGTTGCAGGACCATCCTGGCTGGGGCTTTGGATCTTAGAAGCAGGGCTCGGACTTGATCTTGTAATGTTTGTATCCTTTCGGTAGGAAGGAAGATTCACATTAACTTTGAGTCTATCTCTGCACCTATGAATCTTATGCGCTGAGAAGGCAGCAAGACAGACTTTGACCAGTTGAATGTAATTCCCAGGGAAGCACCCAGGGAGATGGTGGCTTGTAGGTTCTCTAGTAGTAGATGCCTGGCGGTGGCAGTCAGGAGCCAGTCGTCCAGATAGGGAAACACTTGGAATCCGAGACTCCTCAGGTGAGCAGTCACTACTGCCAAACACTTGGTGAACACCGTGGGGGCTGTGGTGAGACCAAAGGGCAGAGCACAAAATTGGAAATGACCGTCTCCCAGGCTGAAGCGCAGATACCTCCTGGACGCCTGATGTATCGGTATGTGATAATAGGCGTCCTTGAGATCTATGGAGCACATCCAAACATCTTTCTCCAACAATGGGAGAATCGATTGCAAAGTGACCATTCGGAATTTGGACTTCATGACGGACTGGTTTAGTTTGCTGAGATCCAAAATGGGTCTCAGGTCCCCTGTCTTTTTTGGCACTAAAAAGAACCTTGAGTAATTTCCGGATCCGATCTGGTCTGTGGGGACCGGCTAGATGACTCCTTTTTCTAGCAGCTTTGAAGCTTCTACGGCTGCAATTTCCCTTTGACTGGGTGGTGGGTCCGGGATTTTTTTGACGGTGGGGGTGAGTGTGTGAAGGGAATGGTGTAACCTCCGGCAATAATCCGAAGCACCCATCTGTCCTGAGTAATAGACTCCCAGGCTTTTAGGTGCTTGGCAAAACGGCACCCGACTGGCTCCGGAGCAGCACAGCCGGGCAATCCCTCATGAAGTGTGGGAGGCTGAAGAGCCACGAAAGGACTCGTGGTCTCCAGTGTTGCGGGGGCCTCTGCCGCCTCTGGGACGGCGTCTCCCAGAAAAATTTCCCCGTTCTCTGCCTCTGGAAGGGGAATCTTCCTGCTGTTGGGGAAAGAATTTCTGTGATTTATGGAACCACATCTTCCCTCCTCTTTTAGCCTTGGGGTAAGGCCGAAAGGGAGTGGAATAACGTGCTCCTACGGCAGATAAAGTCTTTCCCTCCTGCTCACAGCGGGTAAGAGTGTCTTTTACCTTGGGTCCAAACAAAGAGGACCCATCAAAGGGAGCGTCGGCAAAGGAAGACTTGAAGGCCTCCGAAATGACACAACGGAGCCAGGCTTGTCTCCGTGAGCCACGCCTGTGCCTGCCGCTCTGCCGCCTTCGCCGCATATGAAATGAGCCTCATGGACGAGTTAGCAATCGAGTTAAGGATAGCCAACTGAGAGCTAACCGACTGGGCTAGCTGCTCAGGTAGGTTGCCTGAGAGGGAGTCTGAGAGCTCCTTGACCAGATCCCTCTGTAGTCTGGTGAAATGTGCCAAATAATTCAGGGACCTCAGAGTAAAGGCCGCTGAAGTCAGGGTGCGCTTCCGCCGGTCCATGCTCCTAGACTCCTTATTAGGAGGATGGACGGATGTTGAAGCCTCTGCCACGTCCTGCTGGGTAGCAGATGCCACCACCATGGCATCTACAGCCACGCCTTTCGTTAAGAACTCCTTCTCGGGTGGGGCAGACAAAAATTTGTTAGGGCGAGAAGGCACTGGTTCCACAGTATCTGGATGTTCCCACGCCCTTCGACAAACCAAATCCAGGAGCTCGTCGAAGGGCGGAGACACCCAGGAGGCGGAGGGCTGAGCCCCGAAGGCCTTGAGGAACACCGACTCATCAGCGGAGGGGGGTATGGAATTCCAGCCGCCTCGTTGCTTGAGGATCTCTAGAATGTCTGCAAATGAGACATCATCCGAGGACGACTTTGGGGACCCCTCCGCATCATCAAGATCGGTGTCCGATGTAAGAGACTCATCGGGGGAGTCCACGTGCTTCCTCTTGCACGATCTCTTCCTTGGGGGCTCCTCCGAAGACAACTCCGAAAGACCTTCAGGAGGAGGGGAACCCCCAGTGGGGGAAACCTAAGGCCCCGGGGCTCCGCTGCCTAGAGACAGGGGAACTGCCAAAGACCCAGTCTCCATGCCCAGGGAAGGTGCCGGTAAAACCGTAGAGATGGCCGAAGAAGACTTGGCCAAAGCACTCCTCATAGCTCTGAAGGCCGGACCCCCAGAATCCTGGGAGGGTCCAGTCTCCGGAGCCATGATAGCAGACGGAAGTCCCGCGGCCGAAGCACCGAGAGGGAGGCTTGGAACCGACAGCATTGGTCTCGAAACGTCACCCCCCGGGTCCGGCCGAAGAAGTCCGTGTGCTAAACTCGGACCCGAAGGCCGGGGTTGGAGTAAGGGTCGGAGCCGACCCTAGGATCTCCACTGGCTCCATCAGCACCTGCTCCGACGGAGCCGAAGCGGTCGGAGGAGAAATGGCAATGGAGTGGGCTATCGGCTCCGAAGCCAATTGGGTCGGAGCCGAAACAAATTTCTGAAAGACTGGGGACTGGAAAAGTCTTTGGAGCACCCTGTCTATGTCCGAATCTGACATCCTTGATGACCTGGAAGAGACCGAATGGGTCCGAGTAGACCTCTCCAACGGCTCCAAGGGACTAGGGGACCGGCTCCGAATCGACTCGACCATTATCGGCGCCGAAGGAATGTCCAAACCAATTTCCATCGGTGCCGAAGAGGGCTTCGGCGCCGAGGAGGAAGTGTCTGGGCGGACAACCTTCATCGGCTCAGAGATCAGTGGAGCCGATGAAGGTGACCCGCCTCTCGATGCCCCAGACGTCGGCTCCGAACCCAGAGGAGTCGAGGCTGGAGGCATCGAGGCAGACCGTTCCGCCCTCGGCTCCGAAGTCCGTGGAGCCGAAGGAGAAGCCTGCCTATGTTTTTTGGCGGTCGGTTCCGACGGACTGGTCGGAGCCGACGCCCTTTTCTTTTTAGCAGGAGAAGGAGATGAAGCTAATGCCTCTTCAAATGAGGGTTTAATAAGGCCTTTTAAAATAAGTTTATTTTTCCTCTCTTGGAGGACCCTCGAGGAAAATGCGTGACACACACTACAGGACTCCTGCAAATGTTTGGCACCCAAACAGTACACACAGAGTGGTCATCTGTAATAGACATTTTGAAGCTGCACTTAGTGCACTTCTTAAAACCAGAAGGCCTAGGAGCCTGTGACATTATGGCAACCAATCAAGTGTAACAGCCGAAAACAAAACACACTAATTACCACAGAGAAAAACTTTTCTCTCTCTCTCTCTTTTTTTTTTTTTTTTTTTAACCAAGAATTGTCACAAAGAAGAAACTAGACAGGATCCAAGAACCCTTAAATACAAACTGAACTTGAAGGCAAAGTAACTGACAGGGGAAGGCCCTTCAACTGAAAGGAAACCTCTAGTCAGAAAAAAAGGCGCAATCACCACACAAATACTTCACAAAAAGTATCAATCATACACAAAAAGACTAAATAGCCGTTAAAACAGCTTTTTTGTTGAAAATCTAGGAATTCCCTGACAGGAAAGTAAGTGAAAAACACTACTTAGCTCAGCCAGCTCGAGACCACGTCTTTGCTTGATAGCGGCAAACGAGATCTGGGGGACTGGTAGTGGTGCATCCTGGGATATAGTAAGCTCAGCCAATAAGAGACTTCGCTCTTTGGCATAAGCGTGCCGAGTCGGAGCCGAGGATCGGCTCCAAACCCATCAGTCAGAATGTAGGCGAGATAGGATCACATAACATCTATTGGTATCATCCTCAATCTATAAAACTGAATCATTGTCTAAAAAATACAAATATTCAATACAATTGTTAAATTCAACCATACTAGAAACTGTACAAGGACTAGCCCAATACATGTTTTTTTCCTCAATATACTCTGCTGAACATAACATTCTAGCAAGTCTGAAGCAGTCAATATCTAATCTGTAAAAGTGCCAAAAAATGCAAGAATAAATTCAGTTCCTAAATTAGGCACAGCCAACTGCACATCAGTTAAATTAGAACATTATCACTTTGTTCATCACTCAAATTGTCCAAAACAATCCATTCCTTAGAAGGAAGACTGTTAACTACATCATAGCAATTATAAAGTCAGTAATTTTACCTCTCGTGACTTTTTTCCAGTTAAAAACATTATCTTGTCCAGCAAAATTAAATTGCTGCATGTAGTCTCATTGTGAACAAAACTATCTTCCAAGTTGTTCATTTCTATCTCAACCTGACTTATTTTAACTTCTAGAGCCATAATTCAGACTAGGTTTCTATCCATTTTGCAGGTAACTAAAAGTTAGCAATAAATTCTGTTAGCCTCAGAAGCAAAGGAAAATATTGTGTATTCTACACATGATGGATTATTCTGCTACAGATTGTCCTGCCTTTTGGTCTCCATGAAGAATCTATGACACTGCAGTAGCTGATGGACAAGACGCTAATATCCCATACCAGATATGCTGCAGAATTACATGCATGATGTCATAACATTCGTTGAGTTCGAAACTTGTCAGAGGTGCTTATTTAGAGCTGGTTTGGCTTAGTGGTGCATTGCTCCGACTCTAATTCAGTGGTGATGAGTTCATTAGTTCTAGCAGTCTTAAATAAGATGCCAAATCAACCCCTGAAACACCAACAGGTTGAGAACTATATCGCTTATAGTAAGAGAACATACGAAGTGGGGACAAGAGGCAAATCGCTGAGCATATAACATAAGTACTTATCTTACAGGATTAAAACCAAGAGAAAATGTACATGCTTGTGCCCCCCCACCCCGAAAATAAGGTTCTCGTTGAGCAAGAAGTAAATTCTGGAATTGTAGAGAAAGTAAATGAAGCGAATTACGTGAGACAGCTGAGAAAAAGGAAATCAGGTTAGTTAAACCACATAGCTGTTCTAAATGTTGGAAAGAAACTTCATGTTTGCAGAGTGTAAGCATGTCCAGAAGTCAAAACAGGGAGACATTATCAGTGTCTCAGAACAAAGAAGTGAATAGGGACATATTTTCAGAATTGCCTAGAGATCAGTTTAATCATGCATAATATAAAAACTATGCCAGATGAAAAAGTAAATTATATATATATATATATATATATATATATATATATATATATATATATATATATATACACACATACACATTGGAAACCACAATCCCAACAACAAGCAGGTAGGGAAGAAGTACAGAAAATGATTAAATCTGGGATCAGAGAAGTAACCTATACTGAGTGAATCCAGCACTACTGGTTCTGTAATCTGATGGCTGTATAAGATTGTGCAGCGAATTTAAAAATCTGAACAATGTATCAAACTTTAATTGGCTTAATATGCTCAAAATGGATGAACTATTTAAAATGTTTGGTCAGACTAGGTTTCTATCCAGTTTGCAGCTAACCAAAGGTTAGCAGCAAATTCTATTAAACCTCAGAAGCAAAGGAAAAGATAGTCAATTCCACACATGATGGATTTGTCTGCTATAGTGTTCTGCCTTTCAGTCTCCTTGAAGAATCTATGACATTGCAGTAGCTGATGGACAAGACTCTAATATCCCATACCAGATATGCTACAGCCTACATGCATGATGTCATAACATTCTCTGAAGACTGAGAAAAACATCTCCCAAACATCCAAAACATTTGAATTCCTTGCACCATGTTAATTTTACAGCTATAGTAACTTACCAATACTGATGGTCTATGACTTCAGCAAATGGTTCCTGACACATAATGACATCTCTAAAGTGTATTAACTCAAATGGTTGAAGGGGAGGAACATCCCATAAGTTACCTTAGCAGAAAGCCCAGCAATGCTGAGAAAAGATATTGAGTGATTGAAAAAGAGTGCCTTGCAATTAAATGGGCCGTTACCTCCCTGAAATATAACTTGTTTTAAAGAGAGCTTGTCATGGTAATGGACAATACTCCTTTATAATGGGTTTTATAGACAGAAAGATATCAATATAAAACTCTATCAATGGGTTAAAACACTTCAGTTCTTTAATTTTAAGGTCCGCAATCATCCTGGCCACAGTCACTTAAGTATAAATGGTATGCCTCAGGCAGATACAAGCATGCAAAATCTGAAGGTAATGCTACTCAATACTAGAAGTCTAAACCTCAAAAATGCACTCTCTCTCGAGGCACTCCTAAAAATGGAGAACATCGATATCTGTGCAGTAACTGAGACCTGGTTCAAGGCTCCAGAGAGCAACCCTGCGATACCAGGCTACAATTCTTACCACACTTTTCGGCCACAAAACCAAGACCGAAACACTAAAGGTGGAGGAGTGTCCATATTCACCAAGGATATTCACACCTCCAGGCTAGTTGCCCAACACAATGCATCCGAAATTCTCCAGGTGCAACTAACACTAGGTAAGACTGCAATCCAAATTGTAGCTTGCTACAGGTCCCCCACCATACCCCAAGATTCTCACTACACCTTTCTAAACATACTGGAAAATATTAAGATACAACCAAACACCCTAATACTGGGTGATTTCAACTACCCTGCCATTAATTGGGAAAACTACTCTGGCATCAACTCCTTTTCCCAACGGTTCTTGGAATTCATAAATTCCAACACCCTGGATCAACTAATCCATTGTCCCACCAGGGGCTCCAATATCCTAGACCTGGTCATTACCAACATGGGAGATAGATGCTCCACACCAGTGGTCACCCCCCTCATTGGTCAGGTCTGACCATATGCAAATCATCCTTGACATCCACATCCCACACCTCAGTAAGGAAACCTCCTTAAAAAACTTCTCCAAAGCCAACTTCATGCTACTGAAGTCAGAAGTGACAAACTTCACAACACCCATGCAGACAGGATCTGGAAGTTAACTGCAGAATCCTACACTAAGGCACTGTACGAGCACATCCACTCGTGCATGAATCGTGCCATCCCAAATAGAACCAAGATGCTCTTCTTCAAAAAAAAGGAAGCCAATCTGGTGGTCCTCTGTTATAAACACACTATACAACAGAAGGAAGAAACTGTTACAGAAAAGAGGAAAATCCCAGGATGCAAGAAACTCCCTCGCCAGCCTCAGCAAGAAGCTGAGATCCCTCATAAAATCCTCAAAAGCTAGTTACGAAAATAAAATTGCCAAAGATTCCAAAGACAACCACAAGGCATTCTATAGTTATGTCAAGAATCTAAATGGCAATGCTCAGACCTGCTCTGAGCTACATCAGAATGGCATTAAATATACTGATCCCAAGGATATTGCCAATATCCTGGCAGATCAATTTAGTGCCAACTTCACCCCCCCTCGCCCCCTAAAGGGCCCATCTCAATAACAAAAGATTGCCAAATTCCGATAATCACAGCCACACAGGTAGAAACCGCACTCTCCAAAGCTAAGAATACAGCATCCATGGGACCAGATGACATCCCAGGCTGTGTACTACATGAACTACAAAATGAACTGGCACCTCACCTAAGTGTCATGTTTAATCATAGCCTCACCTCAGGCTTTGTGCCCACTGAGTGGTGCACAGCTACAGTTATCCCACTCTACAAGGGAGGATCCGCCTTGGATCCCGGGAACTACCGTCCCATCAGTCTGACAAGCCTGATCTGCAAGTGCATGGAACGCATTATCATGGAACTTATAAACAAAGACACTGGCAACCTTCAAACACTGGACCCCTCCCAGTTTGGGTTTGTGAAGGGCCGATCTTGTCTCCTGAATCTGGCTGACCTCTTCGAATCAGTCTCCAGAGCTGTGGACAAGGGTAAGGCGGTCCACACAGCCTATCTGGACCTCGCCAAGGCCTTCCACACCATCCCCCACTCTGGAATCATAGATAAACTTACTAAGCTGGGCATAAATCTCTACGTCACTCGATGGGTTGCCAACTGGCTTACTGACAGAACCCAGACTGTAAAAGTAGCGGACTCCAAATCCAGCTCCAGACAAGTGACAAGTGGAGTACCTCAGGGTTCAGACCCGGGACCACTCTTGCTTGGCATCTACTTCTCTGAAGTACAGGCCAACACTAAGGGACTCTGGCTAACAAAGTTCACAGATGACTGCAAACTGGGAGCCATTATTGAATCCCCAAATGATGTGGATATTCTACAAAAGGGCCTTAAAGAAACATATGCCTGGTGCCAGAGCCATGGGCTCAAGCTTAATGCCAAGAAATGAATAGTTATCCCTTTTGGAAAAAAACATGTACCCATGAATTACCACATAGGTGGCAGGACACTAAACATCAAAAGTGTGACGAGAAACTTAGGGACACAGGTAGACAGTGGTCTCACTTTCGATAACCACATCGCCACAACAGTCAGGAAATCCTTCCATGTTGCACACCTCATCACTAAGGGCTTTTCATCCAAAAAAAAGGAGGTCATTGTCCCACTGTACTCATCCCTCATTAGACCCATTATAGAGTATAATGCCCCGTTTGGTATGTACCTCTCAAGACATCTGCAACAGCTGGAAAGGCCACAGAAATACCTCACTAAAAGAATCACAGGCCTAAAGCAGATGCCATATGTTGACCATCTAAAAAAACCCCAGCTATACTCTGTGGCATATCGTCTACTCAGAGGCGATCTCTGCTTAACATACAAGGCCATGTCAAACCCTAAGCTGTTGGACATGCTCCACTTAAATAAATCCCAATCCCTCAGAGCCACATGCTCCAGGGATCTAAACCTTGTCATCACAATGAACAAAACATGCTGGAGGGATAGATTCCTGACCCAGAAACTCCCCATACTCTGGAATAGATTGCCCATACATGTCAAGCAGAGCGCCTCATTGGCCCTCTTCAAAAGGAACCTTGATGATTGGATGGGAGATAGGAAATTCACCCCGAGGATCATGTCAGTCGCCCTGCTAGACAGGGGTCCAGAGAAGTAAATATTGTGGGAAGAAATATCCAGGGAATTGTTATGGCTAGGCTTGCATAGGCCCTAGGGCCGATAGCCTAGTACCAACCTATGAACCTATACACTCATTTCAGTACGGTTAGAACCAGTGGTGCTATGCTTGTGGAGGGCATAATAATAAAATTGTGACTTCTAAACCCAACAGAACATAGAGAGTGCGCTACAGAACATAGAGAGTGCGCTACAAGACCGAATAAAAGAAGTCAAAGAATAAGTTGTTCAAATGTACAGGATATGCAGTGGGATGGAATAACAGCCAGAGAGATTGAAACAAAGTTAAGTAAATCTCCTAACTAGAAAACTCCAGGCCCAGATGCAGTACCTACCTTATATTTAAAAGTATTAACATCTTACATGAAGATTTAGCCCTGAGTAAGAACAATCTATATGCACACCCCAAACACACATCAGCCTGGCTAACAACAGGAAAAACAATACTACTTAAGAGTGAATCTGCAAGCTATCCTAAAAACTAGAGCCCAATAACTTGCCTTCAGACAACATCTACACTATACAATGGAATTGATACCAGCCTAGTTTATAGTCATTTAGAAGAAAACTCAATCATGGCAATAGAACAAAAAGGTAATAAAAAAAAAAGTCATATGGAACAAAGGATCATTTGATGTTAAATAAAGTCATAGTGGAGAACTGTAAAAAGGGGAAGAATCTAAATATGGCATAGACAGACTACAAAATAAATCTGACAGTATCCAACATTCATGGATAAGAGTGCTTACAAATGTGTAAGATACACTCTACACTGATCAATTACATTACAGCGACCATGAAACGGTGACAAACCACTTTTCAGTTAAGCCACGATAAAGGCCAAATTATTATTACAGGAACACGGACAAAGGGGATTATTCCAGGGTACTTGCGCATCACCTGTAAACATCTGTTTTTCAGCAAGAGTTCCCAAGACAGTTTTGAATAAAGACTTAAAAAAAAAAAACAATATTTTAAGAGGAAGCATACCCAGCAGAAAACTATCAGAGGCTAATTTTGGCCAATGAAAGACTGGAATACCTGGTTGACAAAAAAGTAGTACTTGTGGTAACCAGAAACTTGGAATGAATTGCTACCACTCATGAAAACCATCAGCTTAGCTTTCCACCCCATCCTAAAGACTTGGACTCCTCTGCCAGTGGAAAAAAAAGTAAAAAAAGAAAAGAAAATGTTTCAGAGTCTGCAGGCAGTTGGAGCCACTGCCTCAGAGGCACTCAGTCTGGACTGTGTTTCGTGCTACCAGAGTTTGATTAGCCACTTGTGGATCAGGAGAGGAATGGCATGGCATTGCAAGCTTGCAGCTCCTTAGGGGGTGATGGAAATGCATGACTGGGGTATCAGTATCCCATGACTAGATCTACTGTGGGTTATGAAATGCTCATGCATGCAGTGGCTTCAAGGGAGGCAGAGCTGTCCTGAGAAGTTATGTAAACTGAGTCAGTATGTGTCAAAATGGTGCATACTGCCTACCTTGACCTGGCCAAGGCATTTAATACAATAACCCATTCGGGCATTGTAAATGAAGTCATAAAATTAGACATACACCCATATATTACATGCTGGATTGCCACATGTCTCTCAGATAGGAGTCCCCTGATTATATGAAGAGAGATATGGAGCGTTCAGACTATGTGTCACAGGCTGGTATGAGCCTACTAGTGAGCAGCATATTACGATCACTGATAATGATGATACAGATTTTCGCAGAATGTCCAATTCATAAAATTGTGTTTTTTGCAAATTAGTGCTAAACCAGTAAATACTGAAGTCGGAAAATCATGGCATACATTTGAATTTCAGACTTCATAGCTCTGAGTAAATCTCATGCTCATGCATATCCTATTATTTTATCAATCTGTAAGAGCAATACTTAGAAATTGTCCCCATTTTGGGGTCTTTGTCCCACTACCTCTCAGCTGTCCATACTTTTGCAGAACGTTCAAATATTTGGCTGGTACTTCTGGTCTGTTCCTCAAAAATTTGTGGTTATTATGGCAAATCACTGGGATGATCCAAGGATGTAAGCAGTATATAATGACATACATTTGAGTTTCAAACTTCAAATCCTTCAGAAAAATCAGACAATGCATTGCATACTGGCACAATATTATTTTGGCCCTTTGCGCCCCCCCCCCACCCACCCACCCATTCTGTTGTGCTTTGTTTGGATTTATTGTACTAAGAGGTTGAGGGCTATGTATTATCCACATTTCTTGCTCTAACTAGTTGAGAGGTATGATGCCCAGATTTTTTCTTTTAATGTATTGGTCTGTTCTTCATTTATTTTGTGGTTTACTGTAAATTGACTGAAGTCACTAAGCATGAAAAACATTTGAGCTTCATATCCTTCTGAAAATGCATGCATACTGAAGTCCTGTTATTAAAACAACTTACTAAGTTTATATGCATAGCGTTTATGTCTTGTATTTTGAGCACATTATTATATTAAAGGGTTTGTCTGGATTTCTTGCTTCAAGAGGTGTACCACTGTTTACTTAAAGCTATTTACGACATCTTCAACTAAGAAGTCGCACAGAATGCGAACCCCTTTGTACTGTTGCTGTTTCTGCCACATACTGATCGCTCTCACTCTTCCAAAGCATACACACACACACACACACACACACACAGACAGAAACATAAACACGCATGCACAAACACACACGTACATACTTGACTCTCTTTTCTAAACTCTTATTTTACTTTTACACTCCCTAAACAGCAAAACCGCTGTTTAACAAGTGTAAAACAACTGCTTGCTCGATCTCACTCGTACTTTCACGCAGGCATACTGTCACACACACACACACACACACACACACACACACACACACACACACACACACACACGCGCACGCTTCTATTATTTTAATCTTAAATTTCTTGTTTTTTTTTTATTTTTTTATTTTACTCTTGATAAACAACAAACTTGTTGCTTAGCCAGCGTAAAATAACGGCAACCGTTACATTTCTTGAAGTGTGAGGTCTAAGGCATTACCAGTAAAAAAAAAAAAAAAAAAAAAAAAAAAAACCCTGCTGGCATAGCTCTCCACAGAACCGACCTGTGCAGGAGGACTAGATTTCTGCCTCATGACTTGAGTCTGTACTCATAAAATGCATGATTTGATGGCAAATGACCTCTGAGGCATAACATTTTCAGTTAGTTAAAGGGTGAAGTTCTGAATAAGTGGGATGGAGGCTGTAAGGAAACACAATGCAGCAGCAGATTCAGCATGTTATTATGCGACAGCTGCGTGCAATCAATCGCATTACAGAATTACAGGATATCATTACACATTATCAGGAAATGAACTAATCTAAAGAAAATATGATGCATGTACCTGTAGCAAAACAAAAAAAAAACTCTTTACTCACGAACTGTGTATGTTAGCAATCCCTCACAAAAACAAATTTGTCTAGCAACTGCAGTGAATAGAGCAGTTCCATTGTATGTCACCATTGCTTTTTTACTGGTAACAGAAGCAGCTATGAAAACGGCTCATGCATAGCTAATGGTTGGGGCGTTCCCTGGGCGAAAAGACTGGGGAAGGCGGTTTATGGGCGGTCCTTGGGCAGTAGCTGAGGAAAAGGTGAAAAATAATAAAGGGAGTTATTAGCTAATTATTCGAGCACCCATGTAGTCTCTACAGCTCTGCGAGACCTTTTCAAGCTTAAAGATGGCTCACAGTACCGGAGATTAAGAACGGGGAATGAAAAAAAACAGTCAAAATCATGATTTACCCTAGCAGAAAGCAAATGCTATAATGCTACATTCAAAAGATAGGGAGAAAAAACACTCCAGAAATGAGAAAACAAGTCTAGTCGCACGTAGTGGTCCTTTAACGCCGAAAATGTGATGAGACCTTGGGACACAGGTGGACAGTAGTCTCTCCTTTGATAATCACATCGCCACAGTGGTCAGGAAATCCTTCTACGTGGCTCACCTCATCACAAAAGGTTTCTCATCCAGAAAAAAAAGAGGTCATTGTTCCCCTCTACTCATCACTCATTAGACCCCATTATAGAGTACACCGCCCCTTTTGGTATGTACCTCACAAGACATCTACAACAACTGGAAAGGCCACAGAGATATCTCACAAAGAGGATTACTGGCCTCAAATAGATGCCGTACGCAGACCGTCTCAAAAAACTCCAGCTTTACTCCGTCGCATATCGCCTACTCAGAGGCGATCTCTGCCTAACATACAAATCTATGTCAAACCCAGAGCTGTTGGACATGCTCCACTTAAAGAAATCCCAATCCCTCTGAGATGCACGCTAGGGACCTAAACCTTGCCACCAAAATAAAGAGAACATGCTGGAGGGAAAGATTCCTGTCCCAGAGACTTCCCATACTCTGGAACAGACTACCTATCTATGTCAAACATAGTCATTAGCACTCTTCAAGAAAAATCTTGATGATTGGATGGGAAATAGGAAATTCACACCAGGGATCACTTCTGTGGCTCTGCTCAACAGGGGCACAGGAAAATCATTTTCTTGGGTGGCAAAAGCCAGGGTACATTTTTGGCTAAGCTTATATAGGCCGTAGGGCCAATAGCCTAGTACCTACCTATGAACCTAATGAAATGAGATCCCCCTAAAAGTGGATTTGGTGATGACAACTGTAGCTAGTCAGTAATACACATTACAGTATATATGAAGATATATATTTCTATTTTGAATTTGTTGACAGTGGAGTGCCAATGGAGAACAGATCCACTTAGAGACATTACGTACGTAATGATGGAGATGTAAATAACACATTTCATACCATACATGCAAACATCTTAATGCATTACTGAAGATATTTAGTAGGGAATCAGATTTACTCTACTGACTTACAAAATGGTATAGAGGTAGTTGTAGCTAAATTTGTCACCAGTTACTGTAGTAACATTGTGCACCATGTTTGGAAATTCTACATTTCCGCTATCTATTTCTCCCCATAAAGGAGGTAACTCCTACAACTTCACCAACTACCCACCTATTGCCATCCTGTGCCCCCTATTTAAAATTCTTGAGAAATGCATCCATTTGCAGGTGATGACATTTCTTAACACACAATCTCCCATCTACCACACAACACTGTTTCTGTCCACATCACAGCATTACCACTACCCTTCTGTCCTTCACTAATCATATCAACCGTCACAGGAATGATACATATATATCAGCCATTTTCCTAGACCTCTCAAAGGCATCTGACATGGTCTTTCACTCCATCCTGCTAGACTCACTAACATCACTATCCTTCACCTCCTCTACTATAGCCTGGTTCAGAAGCTACCTATCTGACAGGCTACAATCTGTCCAGTGGCAAGGAAATCTGTCTCCACAACTTTCAACCACCATAGGAGTCCCACAGGCCTCTATACTGGGCCCACTACTATTTTCTATATTCACAAATAACCTCAACAACTCTACACAGCATGACACACTCATTCAATATTCAATATACAGATGATTTGACCTTGATCTGCTCCGCCTCATCTCTCACCACCATACACTCACTCAGGATACCTTCAACTCTGTAGAAAAATGGATCTCAGGTATCCAACTAATTCTAAATCACAAAAAAAAAACAAAATTGCTACTATTTTACCCTAATAAATCAACCCCCCCCTCTCCTTTACCATAACATCTAAGGTTCAGCACCACCATCTCCCCCTCTAACCACACCAAACATCTGGGCATTGAAATAGACAATAATCTTCCCTTTGATGTCTACATCTCACATACCATAAAACTAGTACACAAAAAGCTAGGCTCCCTATACAGGCATAAGTCCTTTCTCTCATAAAAAGCTAGAGTCACTCTTGCACAACGTCACCTACTCTCAACTCTATTATATGCCGCACCAATCTTTAACCAAATCAGAAAGTGTGACCTAGACAAACTAGAATCATGCTACAATAAAATAGCCAAGTTTGCTACTAACTCTACCTATAGAACCAGTCACTGTACTGCACTAAAAGAACTAAAATGGCTTGAGTTACCTCAGCTACTTAAATCACCAGCTGGGTACAGTCTACAATATTCTCAAATACCCTGAAAAAACACCCTCAATATCCAACCTACATACTGTCTACACTGCAAATCGGTACCTCAGATCTAGTGAAAAATCTCTCCTCTCCATCACCAAGGTCAATAATAATGCAGGGAAAGCACTCTACTCACACACCGTTGCCAGAAACTGGAACTCTCTGCACCATTCCGTGTCCACTGCCCCCTCCATCACTAAATTCAAAAACTCCCTCAAATCACAACTCAATACCTGGTTATGTCCCTGTATCACATAACCTTACCCATACTGCTATTAACTCCCCAAATTGCTCTCTGATCACCTGCATACTTGTTTAATTTGAAAAGTTGAACGTTTAACTGTAGAATTTACTTAAAATATTTTCTTTTTTTGCCAATGTCCAACTGACATGGTCATTTCACCTATTTTCTACACCAGCATTTCTTTGAGCGTTTTTAGTTATTTCAAGTTATATTACTATGTTCACCATATATGTTGTAACCTGTTTAATACATCTTATTTGTGTATTATACCTGCTGTAATGTTTTTGTACAACGAGATGCCGGAGCTTTTTTCCCCGGGCCTCTGCTGAAAATGGACCTGGTCCAGTTGGAATTTCCCGGTTAACAAATGTAAAATACATAAAATAAATCAATTCTAAACCAGTGTTACTTTGAGTGCCCTGTTGCTTGCATTTGGTTCCAGAATGGTGAAGTATTTACTGATAGAATAGCATTTGTAGTTGGTGGTGAAGACTGAGGAAGCAGAGGTCATGTTCACTTTTAGTAACAGTATACATCAGTAGTTGCTAGACAGGTGAGGGTAAAAGAAGGTTCTGTTGCAGCTGTTTGCACAGATGGCTAGGACAGGTAGCAGAACTTGAGGTTGGAACAGTAATGACTTTTGTGGGTGTGTGTATATATATATATATATATATATATATATATATATATATAAATGTCAATATAAATACATACACAATGTGTATAAAAATATTACACACACACACTATATATATATATATATATATATATATATATATATATATATATATATATATATATATATACGTACATAGATATATACATACAAACAGAAGAAATACTAAGCATTAGTAGTATATAAACAGTACAGTTGAAAAGATAAAAAATAAGGATAACTGCAGATCAGGCTACATTGAGCATGCTGTCCAGGACTCTTGTATTCTGCATGTCACTACAAATTAGTCTACTGACAAAGCTGCAGGGAGTGAGCACATGCATATGGAAAGACAGTGGCATACTACAATGGAGAGTGTCCTGTGGAGATGAAAAAAGCTACTGATAGCAGTTGAGCTATCCGCATTTGCATTAAAATGCAAAAAATGCAACACAGCACTCAGGAAGACAATGTGTTATGATAGTTTAGCTAAATGTAAATAAAGGATAGCACAACACAACTACTTCTGAAGTGTTGACACCTCATTACTTCAGCATGGACCACATAAAAGACATATGTCCAGCAGACTGAATAACGATGGTCAAGATTGCTTATGATAGGAAGGGAGATACATCCAAGGAAATGTGAGTTCTTATGAAAGGCAAATGCAGACCTTGGGACTCCTATGTTAATGAGTTTGCTTGATTTTTGAGAGAGACAATGGAAGAACAGGCTTGTAAAAGAGTAATGGGTTGGCAGTTCTGAGTCCGGTAGCCATGACCCCCCCCCCCCCCCCCACAGTGTCCTAAAAGTGCTTCCTGATCTCTTTGTATTCATCTTGCATCTAAGAAAGAAAAATCATGATGGAAATGGGTAAAGAGGAAGTGAAAAAAGGAGAAACAGTAACCCTGGAAAAAGCTTCAATAGCTCCAAATAGGCATGAACAGCCAAAGGAGACATTACTCCAAGTGAACCCTACTGTAATATGTCTAAGTATGCACAATTAACAAAATGAATCATTTTGCAAAACGGCTTGACTATATACATCATTTACTAATATGGTATATAGTGTACAAGGACATGGCAAAAAAGGAAGGCAAATAATGCTGGTAATACAATTACAGGGACAGTTTTAAAATATGCACACCCATCAGTCAATGCCAAACATCATTGCTACACACACAGTCAGTAAACAGAATTATCACAAACGTATTTAATTAGTTGCAAAAAAAGTGAGCAAGTATAACCACAAATTTTAACACAGCCTAAGGGCAGTCTATTATATACATGGTGTACGAGAGTATTTATCTTTACACACGGGCACACACATGCGCACACACGCATGCACACATGCATGCACACACGCACACACATGCACATAGACACATGCACACACGCAGGCTAATGTAGTGATATAGCTAATTCTCTAGGTATACATATCTTCCCATATGAATTATAGGTTCATAGGTTCATAGATTAGTACTAAGCTAACTGCCCTTGCGAGCCATTTTAAGCCTAGCCAATTATCCCTTGTGAGACTCAAACCCTGCACCTTGTGTTTGTAAGGCAAACACCTTAACCATTAGGCCACCCTCCCAACCCCAATTCTTGAATTTGTCAATGGTACTCTATATATTTATAGAGCTGTAGACTTCTATATATCTATGTATGCATCTATATTTATCTAAAAACACAATAAATAGGTTTTTATTTAAATGAATTTTTATATACCTAGCACGCACACACACACACACACACACACACACACACACACACACACACACACACACACACACACACACACCTGCCTTCAAATTACAAAAATAAACTGTATACCAGCCAGTGGTACTGTTTTTCCATACTCAACAAATGCTCAGAGCTAATACTATCAGACAACACATATTGATACAAAGAGCTCACAGATTTTGCTGGGGTGGAGTAATGATACCCCTATAGGCCAACATTCAGTGAACACCAGCAATCCAAATTTTCACTAATATAGGTATTTTATTTTATTTATTTTACATTTGTTAACTGGGTTAGTCTGGCTGAGCTTTTGGCTCATTTTCAGCAGAGACCCGGGGAGAAAAGCTCCTCAAGACTAGAAAACAATTTATTAAATTTTAGTAACATAGTAGTAACAACAGTATTTATGTGTCTGCAGCTTATAACTGTCTCATGTAGAAGTAGAGAAGGCATTAAGCAAGGTTGAGATCAGTGGATTCTTGTGCCAGTCAACAGTAGCTCTTGACTACTGGCAGACCTGAAACTGTACCTGTAAAACACCATGCAAAAGACATTCAATACTTCATGCAAAACAGGCTACATACCATGCTTTTCGACCCCAAAACTTGGACCGAACCACAAAAGGAGGGGGAGTATCAATATTCGTCAAAGATACCCACACCTCCAGGTTGGTGGCACAGCACGAAGCATCAGAGACTATCCATGTGCAACTAACAGTGGGTAAAACTGCCTTCCAGTTTATAGCCTGCTACAGACCACCCTCCCAAACCCAGGAACCCCACTCGGCCTTCCTGAGAACACTGGAAAATATGAAGGTCTCTCCAAACACCATTATATTGGGCGACTTCAACTACCCAAACATAGACTGGGAGCATTACTCTAGCTCCAACACCCTAGCCCAAAGGTTCCTAGAATTTATAAACTGAAATGCTATGGAACAACTTGTTACCACTCCCACAAGAGGGGAAAACATACTGGACCTGATCATCACCAACATGGGGACTCTATGCTCCAGACCAGAAGTATATCCCTCACTGGTAAGATCAGACCATAAACTAATCTCACTGGATATTCACATCCCGACCCCACCCCGTGCCCAGAAAACCACAGTGAAAAACTTCTGTAAAGCAAATTTCACACTCCTCAAAACAGAGGTGGAATCCTTCAAAGCCCCCGGGCCTGTGGAAAATACAGCCCAGACCGCAGAATCCTTTATAAATGCATTCTATGAACACCTTCAGGAATGCATGGATCATGCAATCCCAGATAAAACCAAGATCCAATCCTCCAAAGGCAGAAGTCCTGTCTGGTGGACCCCAGCCATAAACAAACTATACAATAGAAGGAGGAAGCTACTAAATGATAGAGCAAAATCCCAAAAAGGGAAGGCATCTCTGATCAGTATTAGCAAAAAACTACGGGCACTCATAAAATCGTCTAAGGCCAGCTTCGAGAGAAAAATTGCACAGGACACTAAGGATAATCACAAAGCTTTCTTTAGTTATGTTAGGAACCTGGGTGGGAATTCCCAGATATGCTCAGAATTAGTCCAAAATGACAAAAATACACCGAACCCACAGACATTGCCAACATCCTAGCTGACAGGTTCAGCACAAACCCCCCCCCACCAAAAGGGCAAATATCTATCCCAGCAGAGTGCTGCCCCCCTGACATCTCAAATGCTCAGGTAAGAGCCGCCCTCTCCAAACCAAAAAACACAGCATCAACGGGACCAGACGGTGTCCCGGGCTGCGTCCTACATGAACTCCAAGAAGAGCTAAACCCAAACATAAAACTACTGTTCAATCTCAGCCTTACTACAGGATATGTACCCAAAGAGTGGCGTACAGCAACAGTGGTCCCTCTCCACAAAGGTGGTGCCTCAACGGATCCTGGAAACTATCGCCCCATAAGCTTGACTAGCTTGGTCTGCAAAGCTATGGAAAGGATCATGGACCTCATAAGTAAAGATATTGGGGACCTACAGACACTGGATCCTACCCAGTTTGGCTTTGTTAAGGGCAGATCCTGCCTCTTAAACCTGGTTGATTTCTTTGAAACAGTTACCAAGGCCATTGACGAGGGGAAGGTGGTCCACACAGCCTACCTGGACCTCGCAAAAGCCTTCGATAGAATACCCCACTCGGGCATTATAGATAAGCTCACCAGCTTAAATATAAACCCCTATGTCACTAGATGGGTTGCAAACTGGCTCAAGGACAGAACCCACATGGTTAGAATTGCTGGAGCCATGTCAGACTCCAAACCAGTTACAAGTGGCGTCCCACAAGGCTCAGTCCTGGGACCTCTCTTGTTCGGTATACATTTCTCGGAGGTACAGGCCAACACGGAAGGACTGTGGCTGACCAAGTTTGCAGATGACTGCAAACTGGGCGCCATAATCGACTCTCCAGCCGACACAAGCATCCTCCAAAAAGGCCTCATAGAAACAGACAACTGGTGCCAGAGCCATGGTCTCAAGCTAAACGCCAAAAAGTGTATAGTCATCCCCTTTGGCAAAAACAAAGTGCCCACAAATTACCACATAGGTGGTAATCCATTAAGTACAGAAGAAGTAATTAGGGACCTGGGGACCCAAGTTGATAGCAGTCTCTCATTTGACAACCACGTGGCCAAAGTGGTTAGAAAAACATTTTATATAGCCCACCTAATCATGAAGGGATTCACATCTAGATCAGGGGAGGTCATCGTGCCTCTTTACTCATCCCTCATCAGGCCCATAATTGAGTACAATGCCCCTTTTGGGATGTACCTTACCAGACACCTGCAGCAACTGGAAAGACCCCAAAAGTACCTCACCAAGAGAATCAAAGGGCTCAAACAGATGCCATATGCTGCCCGGTTAAAGAAACTCCAGCTCTACTCAGTGGCATACCGCCTGTTCAGGGGCGATCTGTGCCTGACATATAAAGCCATGTCCAACCCGGAATTAATGGACATGCTGCACCTCAGAAAATCCAAATCCCATCGAGCTACGCGCTCGAGAGACTTGAACCTCAGCACTGAAATAAATAGGACATGCTGGAGGGACAGATTCATAACCCAGAGGCTCCCTTCACTCTGGAATAAAATCCCAGTCCAGGTTAGGCAGAGTCCCTCATTGACTCTCTTCAAGAGGAATCTTGATGAGTGGAGGGAGATCGTAGGTTTAACCCAGGTATCACTTCTGTGTCACTGTTAGACAGAGGCACAGTATACTAACCTCGAAAAAGGGCATAGCACAATTAATTTAAAATGGGTGGTGAAAGCCAAACACATTCTGGCTAGGCTTATAAATGCCCTAGGGCAGATAGCCTAGTATGAACCTATGAACCTATATGCAATAAGAATAGAGGATCTAAGCATTCATCACCATCCACACATCCATAAAGGCTGTAAATGTGTATTGTAGCAATCTGATAAAGTCCTGTCTCAAACTTCAGAAGGAGATGTTGTGGGAACCTGCAAGTCATCATGGATATTATATTTTACAGTGACGAATCTCAGAATGTAGGTATAAGTATGGTGTTTGGTGTTGCTTCTACTGAGTGCTTTACAGACTGTTGAGGATAAGTGTTGCAGTTTATAGGCTTAGGAGGTCTGTGAAGTTTGGGAAGATTGCTTTTAGTGCCTCAGCGTATGTTGGTCTATGTGAGTGGTGAATGCACTGTGTTCATTCTTGGCAATCTTGTTAGTATGCAAGATTTTTGCCTCCGGTGAAATTGTGTATGTGCATCTCTCACATACTGTGTTTGCTTCTTTAAGAATTAAACAGTTGTCTGTGAACATGAGACAACTGCTACATTGTCTCATGATTCTCATATCTACCAAGCTTGTTGTCCAGACCTGTACTTGGGTGGGCTACTATAGGTTAACTGGGTTACACAGACGTCTCCTTGGGTGGTCTCTGGGGTTTGGCACTAGACTAGGTTAGATTGTGCTAAAATTTGACAGTAGTCCTGTTTAATGTGCAACCTAGCCACTCTAAGCTTGTCTTCATACAATGGCTTTGTTTTAGCCACACTAAGTTACGGGCTTCAGTTCCAAGGATAGCTTTATAGATAAAAAATCACTTTCTGGGCATTTGTGTCGGTACTGCACATTGCTAACCTCTTGATGTAAAACACTAAGAGATTGCTTGACAGTGTAATGCTACAACAAAATAAACTACTGTGACAGGCAATTTCAAGTTATCAGGGACCTTTAAAAGGATTTAAAGGAAAAATCACAAAATAAAGCAATAGTATTCCAAGCAGTTAACTGAAGTGCAAAACAATAAAATAAATCTCGTATTTGCCAAGGATGGAGGAGGACTAACTCAGGATCCCCTTAGAGTATGGTGAGGTTGCCAAGCAGATGGGAGCCCTGGGAAAATGAGCAGGAGACACTTTGTAGTAAGGGAGGTTTTCTTAACTGCAACATTTGTTTGCTGGGTGGGCACAGGTATGGATATAGGAAAAACAATAGGTGAGAAAGTACTTAAACAGATTACACAACAGACAATAACAATGAAACAGGGGAGGGGAGAACTTTGGAAGTCAGATTACCATAAGAGGCAGAAGCAGAGAATCTTTTAAGGTCTCAACAAGAAAATGGTGGGAGGGTTGTGAAGAAATTCACACTGGTGCTCTAGTCCTATTGTTAGAATTTTTGAAACTTTTAGCTTAATGTCTCAGTCTGGGCTTAGGCTGACTCAAAGAACAGTGGAAAAACAGTAACAAGTTAAACAGAAAGGAACTGGAATTCAACTTTAAGCAGGTATATACTGCTACAAAAAGAACTGAAGCATAAATCCTGGAACAAAATTCACAATAACCATTACTGGAAACCCACCACAGACCAAGGCACCAGACTATACAGAAAGCCACCAGTAACACTGTAATAAATGACTAAATGAGGCTCAGATCTGATATTAGATCACAGTCCTGCTACAAGACTAAGGCCCTAGATTGGGTTCAAAATACAAAATCTACTGTTTACATGTAATTCTCTTTATGGAAATAGAATTGCAGTACAATGTATAAACAAACCTACAATTTTGCAGTAATCCACAAGCTTCCCACAATTGCAAATGAAGCTACAAAACCAAGTTCCCAGACAAAATCTAAAAAAAAAAATGCAAACAGATAACTTTTTTGTCTAAAACATGGACAAATAATACACAGGTACAAAAAGTATTATCACAGAGGGGACTAAAAGTGCAACTTAAAATACTTAGGCAGAATTTAAATAAAAGTTTTTTTCTTCCCTTTTGATGAGAAGGTTCTATCTCACACTTTGGGGCTTTCCACACCAGTGAGTTTTTAACAAAATTCCCTGGGTGGATGTAGCTCTGTGCTACATGCAAAAGTCTTGCTAGAGAGGGATCCAATCAAATAAAGCCAATTTCAGAAACTTTTAGCTTAGTCTCTCAGTGGGAGCTAGGGCAGACCCAAAGGACATGGGTAAAAAACGGAAAGGTAAACAGAAAGACACTGTAATGCAGCAACAAGCAGGTATACAGAGCTATAAAAAGTACTGAAGCAGAAATCCTTTAGCAGAACTCACAATACTGCCATTTCTGCAATCTCACCATGGACTTAAGCACCACACTATGCAGAAATTTAGCAGTAACACTGCAATAAATGATTAAATGAAGCTCAAATCTAGCAGCAGATTGGGAAATTATTCAGGAGCTATTAGATAAGACAGAAATTTCTTCTGAAACTATAGCTAGGAAGTGGGATAAAATAAAAGTGGAGTTTAAAAATAGGGTGGAAATAAAAGAAAGGGAGATATGTTTACGAAGTAACAAGCGTTACTTAGTGGGACTGACATGTGTTAAACAACTGCAAAATAGGTGGAATCTCAGAACAAGAGGAGGATCAACTGCAGAAACGCAAAATAAGAGATTACCTCAATAATATGTATGAGTTTAAAAAGATTGCTGTTAAACTGTTTTTGCTAATAACCCTACAACACAAAAACTTTTAGCACGACGACTCAGGCAACAGAAAACAGAAAGGGATGTCATCAAGCTTAGGAAGCCTACAACAAGGAAGCTAACAAGGGATCCTGTAGATGTACTGGAAATACTTCGAAAATTCTATAAAAGTCTGTATCAAGCAGAAAAATATATGTAAATCAAGAAAAGATACAAATGGAAATGTTTATGGAAGAATTAAATATGCCCAGGCTAGAGATACAGGATTAGTGACAGGATAGTAGGAGATGAGATAAAAATGATGATGTATAACCAATCTACAGGAAAGTCCCCATGAATAGATAGCAATTCTGTGGAGGTTGGGAAGCTAGGAGGGAAAAAACTCAAAAGATCTGGAAGGTTTTGTTGAACAGTATTTTAAGAGGAGGAAAGTACCAACATCCTGGAAGAAAGCGGCAACAGCTGTAATACCTAGAGAGGGTAAAGATCCATCATATCCACCTTTATACAGGCCCATTTCATACTAAATCATGATTATAAGATCATAGGAGGTTACTAGACTAATGGCCCTGGGACCCTTACAAGCCTAACCAAGAGTTTATCCCAAAAAAGAAATCGCAGTTAGCACCTGTCACCCCTGTTAATGAGGGACACAGGTGGAACCCTTGATACAAATTTGTGGTTTCCCATCCACTCATCAAAGTTGTGCTTGAAAAGGGTCAAAGAGGTACTTTGACATGCAAGAGAAGTCTATTACAGAGATGGGGCAGCCTTTTGGAGACAAACCTCTCTTTCCACCATGTTTTGTTGATGTCACATATTAGATTCAGGCATTTCAAGTGGATAATGCAGGAGGAGTTAAGCGTGCAGATATCTAGTAGGGCAGGGTCCAAGATTACCTTGTAGGCGAGACACAGATCACCCTTGAGCAATCTGTAAGATACCAAGTAGAGTGATATTGATTTGAGCCTGTCCGCATAGAACACATGTTGCAGGCCATAGGTTCATAGATAGGTACTAGGCTATCTGCCTGAAGGCATTTATAAGCCTAGCCAGAATGTGTTGGCTTTCACCACCCCCTTAGATTAGTTCCCTGTGCCTCTGTCCAGCAGAGCCATTGAAGTGATCCTCGTGATAAACTTTTTGTTTCCCATCCACTCGTCAAGGTTTCTCTTGAGTGTTAGCGAGGAGCTCTCCCTAATGTAGCCTGGAATCTTGTTCCAAAGCATGGGAAGTCTCTGTGACAGGAATCTATCCCTCCAGCACATCCTATTTATTGTTGTGGTGAGGTTTTGATCCCTAGAGTGTGTGGCTCAAGGGGATAAGCTTTTCTTTAGGTGGAGCATGTCGATCAGTTCTGGGTTGGACATGGCCTTGTATGTCAGGCAGAGATCACCTCTGAGCAGGCGTTATGCAACAGAGTACAGCTGGAGTTTCTTCAGTTGAGCTGCACAGGGCATCTGTTTGAGGCCAGTGATCCTCTTGGTGAGGTACTTCTGTGGTCTTTCCAGCTGTTGCAGGTGTCTTGTAAGATACATCCCAAATGGGGCGTTGACTCTATGATGGGTCTGATGAGCAATGAGCAGAGGGGCACAATGACCTCTTTTGATATGGATGTAAACCCTTTTGTGATGAGGTGTGCCACGTACATGGATTTTCTAACCACTATGGCAATTTGATTATCAAAGGAGAGTTTACTATCTACTTGGGTCCCCAGATCCCTTATTACGTCTTCCGTATTTAGGGGACTACCACCTATGTAGTGGTTTATGGGCAATTTTTTTTTCCAAAGGGGATGACTATACAATTTTTGGCATTTAGCTTGAGGCCATGATTTTGACACCAGGTTTCTGTCTCAGTGAGACCCTTTTTTAGGATGTCTGTGTTAGCCGAAGAGTCAATTATAGCCCCTAGTTTGCAGTCATCTGCGAACTTGGTCAGCCATAGTCCTCCTGTGCTTGCCTGTACCTCTGAGAAGTATATGCCGAATAGGAGGGGTCCTAGGACTGAGCCCTGGGGAACGCCACTTGTAACTGGTTTAGAGTCAGACCTAGCTCCCGCAACTCTTATCATGTGGGTTCTGTCCGTGAACCAGTTGGCAACCCATCTTGTGATGTAGGGGTTTATGTTCAGGCTGGTGAGCTTGTGTTTAACACCAGAATGGGGAATGGTGTCAAAGGCCTTTGCGAGGTCTAGGTAGGCTGTGTGTACCACCTTTCCCTCATCTATAGATTTGGTAACTGTCTCAAAGACGTCCACCAGGTTTAGGAGGCATGATCTGCCCTTAACAAAGCCAAACTGGGTAGGGTCCAGTGTTTGGAGTTTCCCAATGTCTCTGTTAAGGAGTTCCATGATGATGCGCTCCATAGCCTTGCAGACCAAGCTAGTCAGGCTTATAGGGCAATAGTTCCCGGGGTCTGTTGTGGCTCCACCTTTGTGGAGCGGAATAACCGTTGCTATGCGCCACTCTATGGGTACGTAACCTGTGGAGAGGCTGAGTTTGAATAGTGTGTTTAGGTGAGGGGTTAGTTCGTCTTTGAGCTTGTGTAGGACGCAGCCTGGGACACCATCCGGTCCCACTGATGCTGTCTTTTTGGCTTTGGAGAGGGCCGTTTTAACCTGAGTGTCTGTGATTTCAGGAGCTCTACATTCTTCTGGTATATCTTTGTGAGGTATTTCTGTGGCCTTTCCAGTTGCTGCAGATGTTTGGAGAGGTACATACCAAATGGGGCGTTATACTCAATTATTGGTCTAATGAGGGAGGAGTACTACAAAGAGGTAATAACTTCCTTTTTTCTGGACACAATCCATTTAAAGTAAAAGGCTTTTCTGACCACTGCTGCTACTTGATGGTTGAATGTGAGATTGTTGGCAACCTGAGTACCCAGGTCTCTCACCACAGGTTGTGCACTTAAGGGGTTGCCATTGATGTGGTAATCAGTAGGGGATGTGTTTTTGCCAAATGGTATGATGATACTTTTTTTGCATTTAACTTGAGGCGATGACTCTGGCACCAGTCAACAGTTGCTGTGAAATCCTCTTGCAGTATGTTAACGTCATCTGGGGAGTCAATGACAGTACTCAACTTATAGTCATCCGCAAACTTGGTCGGCCACAGGCCTTTTGTCTTTGCTGGATCTTTGAGAAGTAGATGCCCAACAGTAGGGGGTCCCAGGACATATCCCTGGGGAACTCCACTAGTGACAGGTCTGCTATCGGAGGTGGAAGCTCCTATTTTGACCTTGTGGGTCCTGTCAGTGAGCCAGTTGGCCACCCACCTGATGACATAGGGATTTATGCCAAGCTGTGTTAGCTTTTCAATGATGCCCGAGTGGGGATTGTGTCAAAGGCCTTGGCCAAGTCAAGGTAAGCTGTATGTACTGACTTCCCCTCATCCAGGGTCTTGGTGACAACCTCAAAGAAGTCAACCAGGTTCAACAGGCAAGATCTGCCCTTGACAAATCCAAACTGGGTGGGGTCAAGTGCTTGGAGATTGTATGAGATCCCTAATTATAAACTCCATGGCTTTACACATCAGACTTGTCATGGGGGGATGATAGTTTCCAAGGTCAGTAGTGGCACCACATTTGTGCAAGGGTATGACAGTGGCAGTTCTCCACTCTGCTGAAATGAAGCCTGTACTTAGGCTGTGGTTGAATAGGGTGCTCAATGGCAAAGCTAGTTCTTGATGCAGATGGTACAGAATACAGCCTGGGAAACTATCAGGTCCCATGGAAGCTGTGTTCTTTGCCTTGGATAGGGCCTTTAACACTTGATCTACTGAGATGTGAGGTGTGGGACAAGTATCAGGGATGTCAAAAGGGCCTTGGGGGGCAGTTGGGGTGAAGTCTGCACTGAACCTGTTTGCTAGCAGGTTGGCTAAGTCAACAAGATTAGTGTAAGTGATACCGTTAAGTACTAATTTGGAAAAAACCTGGGGATTGCCATGGAGGTTCCTGATGTAAGTGAAGAAGGCTTTGTGGTTTCCCTTTGTTTTGGAGACTAGTTTTGATTCATAATTGGCTTTGGAGGTTTTTTTACTATGACCTAATTTGCTTGTTGAGGCTAAGCAGGGAGTTTTTCCAATTTGGAATTTGTTCCTTTTCACCCTTGGATAACACTTTCTTCCTTTTGTGGTAAGACCTGTTGACAGAGGATGTCCGCAGACAGGTTTGTATTTCCTTGAGGGGCAGGTTTTAGTTTTGTTAAGTATGGCTGAATCCATGCAGTTGTACAGGTGCTTGTATACCATTCAGCATAGTTGTCTGCATCCTCGGGGGGGGGGGGTTGGCGCTAGAGGAGGTTGAAGTCAGCTTTTGAAAAGTTTTTTAGCCTGATTATAGCTGGGGGGGGTTGGGTGGGATCGAAACTTCGAATGAGATAGACCGATGATCTGATCTCATCAGCAAAGAACATACTGTGGGAGTGGTACAGCGGTCAACCATGTTGGTGAGAACCAAGTTCAAAATGTTATCTCCCTTCATGGGAGATGAGATGAGCTGGTCTAGTATATTAGAATTGATGAAGTCAAGGAATCAGTGGGTGAGTGCATTAGTGCAGGAATAGTTCACCCAGTCTATGGTGGGGTAGTTGAAGTCACCAAGGATTAGGGAGTTAGGGGGAGTACCTTGATGAAGTCAAGGTAGATTCAGATAGGAGGAGTGGGTGTCCTGAGTCATGTGGGGGGGTGTCTGCATAGCTGGCTATAACTTGGATGGGTGTCCTGCCAAATGTCAGTTGTACCTGGAGTAGTTTCATTGTATTGCGCTGGCAAACCAGTTTGGATGTCTATCTGTCCTTAATGAAGATCGAGACTCCACCACTATTAGTCTTCCCGACCTCATTTTGGGGTCGAAATGTGTAGAATGAGGTATAGCCTGGTAAGGCAAACATGCTCTCTGCAGCCCTGAACCAAGTTTATGTGACCACACAGATGTTGGCATCTTCCAATGCAAGAAGAGCCTCCAGTGAGTGCATTTTCAGGTTAAGGCTCCTAGCATTAAGCAGCATGACCTTCAATTTGCTTTTTGACAGATTTTTTTATGCTGAAAGATTTGTCTTTGGGACATTGCCTAAAAAAGGCACAACGGGGTTAGAATCCGGAATCTCAGGGGTGTCAGGTGGAGGTCATCTCTGGCAAAGAATCGAAGCCTGTCACCCATGTCATCCCAGACAGACAGCTACTGGATCCCCTTAGAATGACACCAGAACTAAGCCACTTGTTGAAGTTGATTATTTTTTGTTGGTATTGTGGTATCATTCTTGGTAAAGGTAGGATGCTGCTAAGGACTAGGGTCATACCTGCCTGGGACACACACAGAGCTCAATCATCTTTCTCTTCATGCAGTCCAGGGAGGTACATCTCAAGTCATTCACACCAGCATGGACAATGACAGAGACATACTTGTACTTGTTGTGGAGAGACTTAAGTGCGTGCGTAATGTGACGGATTCTGGCACCAGAAAGACAACTGACTGTGACCTTCTCCTTGTTGAGCCTGGTGAGGGGGACATTCGTATGTCTCACAACTGAATTGCCAGTAACTACTAGGTTTGGTTTATTATTATGTCTTGTGGGCTGTTTTGGTTTATTGTTTTGCCTTATGGCCTGTGTTTGTGAGACACTGGTGTGTTGTCTGCTGTATGTGGAATGCTTGTGAGTGTGTTTTGGAGGTCTCTGCTGTTTAGGCAAGTTTTTATTGAGGACCTCTGCATAGGTGTGTGTGTGTTGTGCTTGGCTATGTGATGTGTGTGGTGTGGTGTTTGTGCTGGCAATCTCCTCTTTGTCAGGAGTACTGACTGTGGCACAAGAGAGCATGGATTCCAGGTTATTGATGTAGATGCATTTCTCACCAGTATAAGAATTATGTGCTAGGAGAAGAGGGCTGTCAGCAAACATGAGGCAGTTGCTACACTGTCTCAATATGCCCATGTTGACCAGGCTGGCAGGAGAAACTGATGGGAATTATCCAGACATAGTGATCCGAATACTTGGATGGACTTATAGATAGAGGGCTTTAATAAGTGTTTGTCCACAAGAGTGTAGACTACAAAAACCTTCCTAAATGTAAAGTAACAGGCCTGAAGCCCAAGTGCTAAACCAAAACTAAGATGCTTAGAATAACAGATAAATTTAATCAGGCTACTAACAAGGAGTAATAAATGTACTTGAACACTTGAGAGCACGCAGCAAAGCAAAAATAAGGTAATAAAGTATGAAGAACATAATTACAGTAAAAGCAGGTGAATAAAGTGTAAATGTTTGCTTTAGGCGGAGAGGGAGGAAACGGAAGATTAAGAAACTAAGGGGGTTGGGCCTTCCCAAATGCTCTCTCTGTACTCAGTAGACTGAGCTGATGAGATGGGACTGGGAGGAGTGTCTAAAATCAAAGAAGCAAGGGGGTAGTCCTGCCCAAATGATCTCACTGTACTCAGCTGAGTGACCACATGAGATGGGGAATGGGAGGAGTGACCAAAATCAAATTTACAGCAGGGGAGGGCAATACCAAACAAAATGCAGACTGACACCAACAATAAACAATGAAGTAAATAAATAAATGCAATACAGTTTTGTTAACTATCACTGAAACAGATCAAGTGCAAAAAAGTATACTTATATCAGCTTGGTATATCCAGATGGTTATAGAATCAAATACAGCCAGGTACTTAGCTCTGCTATATCAGCTCGGCAACTGAGCATGAAGTCAGAGAAATGTAAGTCTTTGTAGCGTAAGTACAACAGAGAAAACAGACCCTCAGGCAATCAGATAAAGAGAGGTGTCAGCCAGTAGCTAACACCTTAGGTGGGCTGACTCCACAGAATGAAACCAACCCAACTGTGAAACTAGCTACTGAACTAATACTGAGAAACAAAATGCAAGACAGAGGTCAGCAATAAACAATGAAGCAAATAAGTAAAAGTGTTTATGTACATCTATAATGGCAAAAAGAATGGCAAAAGTGATGCCAAAATTGATAGATCTGGATCAATGTGGTTTTGTGGAGGGGAGGCAAACATTTGAGAACATTAACAGAACAGTGATGATCCACAGAGAAGCAGAATGCAAGAAAATGCCACTGTTGTTGGTAGGTCTTGATGCACAGAAAGCATTTAACAGAGTCAGCTGGGACTTTATGAGCACAGCAATAGAAGCATTTATAGGTTCATAGTTTCATACTAGGCTATCTGCCCTAGGGCATTTATAAGCCTAGCCAGAGTGTGTTTGGCTTTTGCCACCCATGTTAAATTAATTTTGCTATGCCCTTTTTCGAGGTTAGTATACTGTGCCTCTGTCTAACAGTGACACAGAAGTGATACCCGGGGTAAACCTACGATCTCCCATCCACTCATCAAGATTCCTCTTGAAGAGAGTCAATGAGAGACTCTGCCTAACCTGGACTGGGATTTTATTCCAGAGTGAAGGGAGCCTCTGGGTTATGAATCTGTCCCTCCAGCATGTCCTATTTATTTCAATGCTGAGGTTCATGTCTCTCGAGCGCGTAGCTCGATGGGATTTGAATTTTCTGAGGTGCAGCATATCCATTAATTCCGGGTTGGACATGGCACAGATCGCCTCTGAGCAGGCGGTATGCCACTGAGTACAGCTGGAGTTTCTTTAACCGGGCAGCATATGGCATCTGTTTGAGCCCTTTGATCCTCTTGGTGAGGTACTTTTGGGGTTTTTCCAGTTGCTGCAGGTGTCTGGTAAGGTACATCCCAAAAGGGGCACTGTACTCAATTATGGACCTGATGAGGGATGAGTAAAGAGGCACGATGACCTCCCCTGATCTAGATGTGAATCCCTTCATGATTAGGTGGGCTATATAAAATGTTCTTCTAACCACTTTGGCCACGTGGTTGTCAAATGAGAGATTGCTATCAACTTGGGTCCCCAGGTCCCTAATTACTTCTTCTGTACTTAATGGATTACCACCTATGTGGTAATTTGTGGGCACTTTGATTTTGCCAAAGGGGACGACTATACACTTTTTGGCGTTTAGCTTGAGGCCATGGCTCTGGCACCAATTGTCTGTTTCTATGAGGCCCTTTTGGAGGATGCTTGTGTCAGCTGGAGAGTCGATTATGGCGCCCAGTTTGCAGTCATCTGCGAACTTGGTCAGCCACAGTCCTTCCGTGTTGGCCTGTACCTCCAAGAAATATATACCGAACAAGAGAGGTCCCAGGACTGAGCCTTGTGGGACGCCACTTGGAACTGGTTTGGAGTCTGACATGGCTCCAGCAATTCTAACCATGTGGGTTCTGTCCCTGAGCCAGTTTGCAACCCATCTAGTGACATAGGGGTTTATATTTAAGCTGGTGAGCTTATCTATAATGCCCGAATAGGGTATTGTATCGAAGGCTTTTGCGAGGTCCAGGTAGGCTGTGTGGACCACCTTCCCCTCGTCAATGGCCTTGGTGACTGTTTCAAAGAAATCGACCAGGTTTAAGAGGCAGGATCTGCCCTTAACAAAGCAGAACTGGGTAGGATCCAGTGTCTGTAGATCCCCAATATCTTTATTTATGAGGTCTATGATGATCCTTTCCATAGCTTTGCAGACCAAGCTAGTCAGGCTTATGGGGCGATTGTTTCCAGGATCCGTTGAGGCACCACCTTTGTGGAGAGGGACCACTGTTGCTGTATGCCACTCTTTGGGTACATATCCTGTAGTAAGGCTGAGATTGAACAGTAGTTTTATGTTTGGGTTTAGCTCTTCTTGGAGTTCATGTAGGACGCAGCCCGGGACACCGTCTGGTCCCATTGATGCTGTGTTTTTTGCTTTGGAGAGGGTGGCTCTTACCTGAGCATCAGAGATGTCAGGGGGGCAGCACTCTGCTGGGATAAATATTTACCCTTTTGGTGGAGAAGTTTGCGCTGAACCTGTCAACTAGGATGTTGGCAATGTCTGTGGGTTCGTGTATTTTTGTCATTTTGGACTAATTCTGAGCATATCTGGGAATTCCCACCCAGGTTCCTAACATAACTAAAGAAAGCCTTGTGATTATCCTTAGTGTCCTGTGCAATTTTTCTCTTGAAGCTGGCCTTAGACAATTTTATGAGTGCCCGTAGTTTTTTGCTAATACTGATCAGAGATGCCTTCCCTTTTTGGGATTTTGCTCTATCACGTAGTAGCTTCCTCCTCCTATTGTATAGTTTGTTTATGGCTGGGGTCCACCAGACAGGACATCTGCCTTTGGAGGATTGGGTCTTGGTTTTATTTGAGATTGCATGATCCATGCATTCCTGAAGGTGTTCATAGAATGCATTTATAAAGGATTCTGCGGTCTGGGCCGTATTTTCCACAGGCCCAGGGGCTTTGAAGGATTCCACCTCGGTTTTGAGGAGTGTGAAATTTGCTTTAGAGAAATTTTTCACTGTGGTTTTCTGGGCACGGGGTGGGGTCGGGATGTGAATATCCAGTGAGATTAGTTTATGGTCTGATCTTACCAGTGAGGGATACACTTCTGGTCTGGGGCATAGAGTCCCCATGTTGGTGATGATCAGGTCCAGTATGTTTTCCCCTCTTGTGGGAGTGGTAACAAGTTGTTCCATAGCATTTGAGTTGATAAATTCTAGGAACCTTTGGGCTAGGGTGTTGGAGCTAGAGTAATGCTCCCAGTCTATGTTTGGGTAGTTGAAGTCGCCCAACATAATGGTGTTTGGAGAGACCTTCATATTTTTCAGTCTTCTCAGGAAGGCGGAGTGGGGTTCCTGGGTTTGGGAGGGTGGTCTGTAGCAGGCTATAAACTGGAAGGCAGTTTTACCCACTGTTAGTTGCACATGGATAGTCTCTGATGCTTCGTGCTGTGCCACCAACCTGGAGGTGTGGGTATCTTTGACGAATATTGATACTCCCCCTCCTTTTGTGGATCAGTCCAAGTTTGGGGGCCGAAAAGCATGGTATGAGGTATAACCTGGTAGTGCTGGGGTGCTCTCGGGAGCATTCCCTGAAAAAAGTATATGGTTGATTAGGAGGATATATTAGGGATCGGAGGTGAAAATTAAAGTGGGTGGGGTCCTCTCTGATAATCTCTGCTTTAGCAGAGGAACTAAGCAGGGGTATCCTCTCTCCCCTTTGTTGTTTGCATTATCTTTAGAATTACTGGCAAAGAAAATAAGGGACACAGAAATTCAAGGATATAGTTGGTATGGTAGTCAAGAGAAACTGGCTCTATTTGCAGATGACATTATTTTATACCTGACAAAACCAGAAAGGGAAATTACAGTGCTGTGGAACACATTGAGACAATTTCAAACCTTTTCAGGATACAAAATTAATGAACCCAAAACAAAAGCAATAGCAGTAAATTATGTACCAACATACAAATTGGTTCAGCAAAATTCATACTTATGGGAACATGATAAAATAAAGTATTTAGGATTATAGATAAAAATTATACTGATGTGGGAGATAAGGATATGTGGGAAGAGACCAAACAAAATATAATACAAAAATTGAGAAAATGGAAGCCCTGTTACATGGATATTGATAGTAAGATACAAGCAGTTAAAATATTGTTAGCCCCTTTAGTCTTGTATATAGGTCAGGTATATTTTTATTAACTACAAGAGAAGTTGTGGATAGTAATTAATAAAGAGTTGAAGAGTTGTATCTGGGAGGGGAAGACAGCAAGAGTTAAGTGGGATAAACCTATTCTTCCAATAGAACAGGGAGGATTAGGATTGCCTAATTTGCAAGGGTATTTCAGAGCAACACAGTTAAGGTCCCTATATATAGCACAAGCAGAAAACTATAACTCAAAATGGAAAGAGATGATGAAGAAATGTGGGGGGGGGGTTCAAGTAACAGGGAGAGACTGGGATTTTGGATGCAAACCTTTATGGAGAACAATAATTATAGAAAATATTACATTCATAAAGTAGCAGAAGGTATTCTAAGAACTAAGCCAATAAGCAAATGGAGAAAGTAGATTCTGCCGATAGGGGTGACTGCAATTAGGGATACTGGCAATAGGCAAGAGGGGGGCAGGAGCATATTGGAGAAAACTGGCAAAGGAACCAAGGTATTAGGAGCAAATAACTAGACAAGGAAAGGTAACAGAATGGGAAGATGCTAAGAACTTATTTGAACTCTAAGTGAGAGATTGCCTTCTATATCAAGGACTGATATCAGAGTACAGGCAAAGAGAAAGAAATAGGGGTGTCCTAAATGAAACACCAGCACTGGTAGAGTTCTTAGTAGAATCTAGAACAGAAGTGGCCATTAAGAAAGGAATTAGTATAGCATATAAAATATTGCACAATAACTATAAGAATCAATCAGAAGAGGTTAGGAAGAATTGAGAAAAGAGACTGGCTAAGCAAGTTGCAAAGAAACAATGGGGGGGATATATGTATATCTCCCAAATATGCAACAAATTCTAGATGATTTATAATCTTTGCCTGAAATTGTTTACATAGATGTTTTTATACCCCAAGCAGTCTCCAAAGAATCTTTCCTCAGGTAGACAGCAAATGTTGGAAATGTGATGGAGAAGAATCAAGTAAAGTACAGCTGTGTACACTTACCATAAATGTAGATGTTTGAGTGTATTCACTGTTGCAGTCATCACATTTGGGTAATCTGCTGGCAGGTTGCCCTCAGTCGGCCTGATTAACAAAGTCTTGGGTCCTGCGTCAGTTGCTGTCCCTTCTTCCATGACATCAGGTCGTCAGGGGTATAAAACATGCAGCCGACCCCATTACATCAGTTTTTCTTGCCCCAGATGTCAGGTGCCCCCCAAATGGGGAGCAAATATAATTAAAAACACAAAAAATATACCTCCAATCCCAAAAGCAAATACACCAAAAGGGCTTTTAAGCATAGTGAAAGAAAGAGGTATAGCCAGAGAAAAATAAGGGGCTGGAGGGAGGGTAACCAGGACTGCAACAGTGAATACACTCGAACATCTACATTTATGGTTAGTGCACACAACTGTACTATGTTTTTTGTGTTTCACTGTTTCAGTCATTACATTTGGGTACATTCCCAAAGCTATTGTTGGGTGGAGGGAATTATACAACATTAGGACCAGCTATAAGGCCCTGCAGGACAGCAGTGGCAAAGCCAGCTCTGGATTTACAGAAAAGTGGTAAATGGTAATGTTTGGTGAACGTATGAACTGAGCTCCAGGTAGCAGCTTCTAGGATGTCCCTTGTAGGAACACCTCTGAGAAAGGCTGTTGAAGTAGATGCAGCCCTGGTGAAATGGGATCTGATCCCCTGGGGGATAGTTTTTCCACTGTGCATATAGCAGGAATGAATACAATGGCTTATCCACTTGGAAATGGTTTGCTTTGAAGTAGCCTTTCTCTCTGCCCCTGCAGCAAATGCCACCAGCAGTTGTTCAGATTTTCTTTGAGGATTTTGTCCTGTTTAAGTAAAATCTAAGTTGTCTGTGTACATCCAATGAATGCAGAATCTGCTCCCCCTTGTTCTGTGGATTGGGAAAGAAAGTTGGCAAATGAATGGTCCGATTAAGAGCTACACTGGATACCACCTTAGGCATGAAGGATGGATTGGTCCTGAGAGATACCCTGTCCGCATGAAAAATGATGAAAGGCTCCACTGCCATAAGAGCCTGTAATTCGGAAATCCTTCTAGCTGAAGTGACTGCTAAAAGGAAAGCTGTTTTCCAGGAGAGAAATTTTAAGTCTGCAGTAGCAGCTGGCTTGAAAGGAGGGAGAGTGTGCTTCTCCAATACAAAACTGAGGTCCCAGGCAGGGGTTGGAGCTCTCCTGGGTGGTCTTAAGTTTTTGGTCCCTCTGAAATACTGCTTTAGCAGAGGATGAGACAAGAGGGGAGGTTCTGTGTTGTAATGAGCTGAAATGGCTGAGGCATGGATTTTTATGGAAGAAAAGGACAAGCCCCTGTGAAGCATCTCAGTTAAGTATTGCAAAATCTGAGGAATGTTGGGCACTGCTGTGCTTATCCCTTGGGATTGATTCCAGGCACAGAATCTTTTCCATTTGTCAGCATAAGATTTTCTAGTACTAGGTCTTCTCGCCTTCAAAATGACATCCATCACAGGTTTGCTGATGGATGCTAAGGGTGAATTTAGGTGATTAGTCACGCTGCAAGATTCAAAGTTTGGAGCAGAGTGTGCAGAATTTGGTTGTTCTGCTGAGACAGTAAGTAAGGTGTCTGAGGCAGGTGCCACGCTGGAAGGTGTGACACACTGAGCAGGAGTGGGTACCAGTGTTGGCGAGGCCAGTCTGTTTGTCCTGTTTGACTTTTAGTAGAACTTTGGACAGCAGAGGCAGAGGTGGAAAGGCACAGACTGATAGGTTTTTCAAGCTGAAAGATAGACCATCCACTTTCTAGGCTTTTTTGTGATGTGTTCTTGTGCAAAATTTGTCCAACTGATAGTTCTGGGGTGAGGCAAAAAGATCCATGTCTGGGCTCCCCTATTTGTGTGTCAACATGTTGAAAATCCATTATTTTATTATTATTTGCTTAGTGTGTCTGCCAGAGTATTCAGCTTTCCTGGCAGGAATTGAGCTTGTGGTTGTACTTGATAGGTCAAGGCCGTGTTCCACAATGCCATGGCTAGTCTGCAAAGGGGGTAGGAGTGTGTACCCCCCTGCTTGTTTATGTACCACATAACCATGGTGTTTGTCTGTCTATCATTAATTGTCCTGGATGAAGGTAGTCCTTGAAGGCTGTCAGTGCATTCTGTACAGCTAGCAATTCTTTTTGATTGCTATGAAGGTGCATTTGATTTGGACTCCATTTGCCCTGACTGCACTTCCCTGCCAGATGAGCCCCCCAAGCATAGTCTGATGCATCTGTAGTTAGGGTTTGGGCAGCAGGAGGTGGTGTGAATTACAGTCCCTTGTTTTGGTGGCAGGCCTCTGCCCACCATAGGAACTCTAGTTGCAGGCAATGTATGATAGGAATCATTGTTTCCTGGCTGTAACAATGCTGACTCCATACACTTTTTAAGTACCACTGAAGTTTCCTCATATGCAGTCTTGCATATGGAATTAGGAGAATGCAGGAGGCCATGAACCCCAAGGCTTGCAGTATTTGCCTTGCAGAAAGCAGGGGTTTTGTGGCCATCTGTTTGAAGTAAGTCACCAAATGAATTTGTTTCTCTGGCATAAGGAAAGCCATCTGGGCAGTTGTATTCAAGATTGCACCCAGGAATGTAATTTTTTGAGAGGGTACCAGTTGTGATTTCTTTTCGTTTATAGTGTACCCTGGACAAGTTAGAACCCTTTTTACAAATGCCAGATGGTTTAGAAGAATGATCTTCTTTTCTGCCTGAATTAAACAATCGTCCAGGTATGGATATATTTGAATATTTCTTTGCCTGCAAAATGCAATTACTGGAGCCAGGCACTTTGTAAAGACCCTGGGCACAGTAGATAAGCCAAAGGGCAATGCAGAGAACTGGTAATGCAAGAAGCCTGCTTTGAAGTGAGGTATCTTCTGCAAGATTCCCTGATTGGGATATGCAGGTAAGCCTCTTTTAAATCTAGAGTTGCCAACCAGGCATCTTTGCCTAGCATAGGAAGTAACTGGTGAAGAGTCAGCATCTTGAATTTTGGGATGTCCAGAAAGGTGTTTAGAGTAGATAAGTCCAGAATTGGACGCCAAGATTTGTCTTTTCTGGGTACCAGGAAAAGTCTTGAATAGAAACCTTGTCCCTTTTACTCTTCTGCTACTAGATGAATAGCCCCCATGCTCATGAGGGAAAGTATTTGTTTGTGGGACTCTGCCCACTGATTTGGGGGCAAGTCTGGCCATCCGTTTGGAATTGGCAATGTATGGAAATTAAATCTGTATCCCTGGGACACTATATTTAAAACCCATTTGTCCTGGGTTATAAGTTGCCAGTTTTTTGCATGAAGAGCCAGTTTTCCCCCCAAAGGGGCGGCTAAAAGGTAAGTGCTTGGTAAGTGTAAAGGGAAGTCATTGAGACTACTTACTATAGGGAGGTGTCTTGTTGTTTCCAGATTTGGAAGTGGAGGCACCCCATTGTTTTGTTCTGAAGGTCCCTTGGGACTGAAACCTGGTGCCTTTGGAATGTCTAGGTTTGACTTGAGTGGCTCTCGAAGGAACTAGAAAGGACCAGTTCTTAGTAGGCCAGTGTCTACTTAACCTTGGAGGTTGTACTTGTAAGAAATCTTTCACAGTTTGCATAGATTTAGCTTTATCTTCCATCTTTTTTAGAACTTCTTCAGCCTTACGTTGTAAAGGAGCATCTAACAATTTTGCTTTAACATGATCAGGGAGATTTTGCTCTTTGAGCCAAGCATGCCTTCTTAGCACAGACCCAGTTACAGCAGCCCTGCAAGAGGCCTCCAAAGAATCAAAACCACATTGCAAAGTATGTTTTCCAACTTGTTCAGCTGAATGCAATGAATCTTGTAAATCTTTATTTTCCACACAGTCAGAAATCAACATCATTTTCTGTTTAAGCAGTCCCATGAGATGTTGCTGATATTTTAGCATATGAAATTGACAGTTTAAAGGTCTGATTGCCAGGGTAGCAGAAGTGTAAACCCTTCTTACCCTATCTATCCAGCGCCCTGGAATCTCTATCAGAAGGGGTAGGATTTTTAGCAGTAGAAGCCTCAATGCCCTTGGGACCCTGAGAAATGGTTTCAGGATCTGCAACAGGATTTTTGAAAAGGAATTTGTGGGAGTCAGGAACCCTGTAGTATCTGTCTGGCTTACAAGGAGCCGGAGGCAGAGAATCAGGAACCATACGAGATTCTGAAAAAAACATCATCAATAATGTCTAGAACAGGAGGTATAGCCAAAGGCCTATGCTGAGGAAGAAGAAGAAAATTGCTAAGTCTCTTTTTAGATTCAGAAAAATCCTGACTTTCCCAGTGGAAATGTTCCCTTTAAAGTATGTAAAGTTTCCCCAAAAGAAAAATCCTCAGGGGGAGAAGCAGAAGGAATGGAATCTTCTGCATCAGAGTCCTCATAAGTAGGTATAGACAATTCCTGTTCATTAGAAGAGTCAGAAGAAATAGAATCCTGTTCAGAAGATTCATAATAAATGTCTTGCCTAGGCCTCTTGGGGGGGGGGGGGGTTGGCTACCCCTGATCAGAGTGATTAAATCTTCAGCCATTTTGATAATTTGTTTTTTAGGCATAGGGGCCTGCACATGTGGCCCAGGCGTCATTTTTTAGGCATAGGTCATGATTTTGGCCTTAGTTTTGAAGATGGCGTCGGACTAATATACAAATCTGTAGGCCTAAAAACACCCTCAGAAGCCAGTGCCTGCACAGCGGCTCCGGACCCATCCAAGGTAGAGACATCTGCGGGTTCCATAATTGAAGCATCTCGCGGCATACCGAACTCTGAATGGGTCTCAGTAGAGGCCTGCGAATCAGACATAGCGGTTATCAGGGGCTGCGAAAGCACATCACTGAGTACCGGCAAACTGGCAACTGGCTTAGGAGAAGCGTCGTCAGCAGTTTTGGACCTCAACGGCCTGTCTCTGTCTTTGCGTTTTTTAGGTATTCCGGTAGTCGGATTGCTAACCGACGACATTTCTGGATAATTAAAGTGTGAGCAAAAATATTTAGAAGCAAAAATGTACCGATGTTTGATAGTGCGTTGATTAAATAAAGCACAAAACCGACAGCAAGGTACGTTGTGGTCAGGGCCTAGGCAATGAATACAGTACAAATGAAAATCCTTATGAGGTATTTGCTTCCCACAAGTAATACAATTATTAACTTTTGCTGACATTGGTAAGGAGCAAGAAAAAGTTTCCCCAAAGGGGTACTTAGCTTTTTAGTTGAAGACTTCGGATCTGAAACTCGAAAACGAAAATTTCAGGAGTCGGTTGGCCGACCGGCACTTGCGAACTGCTTTTGCTTCGGGCACCGCGCGGCAAGAAAGACTGATGTAATGGTGTCAGCTGCATGTTTTATACCCCTGACAACCAGAC
>NC_056727.1:131785247-131790247 GCF_019279795.1 Protopterus annectens
GTGTGCCATTCTATGGGTACGTAGCCTGTGGAGAGGCTGAGGTTGAACAGTGTGTTTAGGTGAGGGGTTAGTTCGTTCTATAGTTCGTGCAAGACGCAGCCTGGGACACCATCTGGCCCCATTGACGCTGTGCTTTTGGCTTTTGAAAGGGCTGTTTTCACCTGTGTGTCTGTGATTTCCGGGACACTACACTTTTCCGGTATTGTTGTGGGCCCTTTTGGGGGTGAGAGGGGGCTGAAGTTTGCACTGAATCTATCTGTAAGGATGTTGGCAATATCAGTGGGTTCAGTATATTTTGTGCTATTTTGCACTAGCTCAGAGCATATCTGTGAGTTGCCACTTAGATTCTTGACATAGCTAAAGAAGGCTTTGTGGTTATCTTTCGAATCTTTAGCTATTTTACTTTCGAAGTTAGCCTTGGAGGATTTTATGAGGGACCTTAGTTTCTTACTGATACTGATCAGGGATGTCTTTCCTTCTTGGGATTTGCTTTTTTTCTGAAGTAGTTTCCTCCTCCTATTGTATAGCCTGTTTATGGCAAGGGTCCACCAGACTGGTTTCCTCCTCTTAGGGGAGTGAGTCTTGGTTTTGCTAGGGATGGCACAATCCATGCGTCCTTGTAGGTGCTCATAGAGTGCATTTGTAAAGGTTTCTGCATCTTGGGCAGCGTTATCCTTTAGTGTGGGGGCTGTGAAACTTACCACCTCTGTCTTAAGTAAGGTGAAGTTTGCTTTAGAAAAGCTTTTTACTGTGGTTTCCTTAGTTGGGGGTGGTGGTGTGGACATCCAGAGTGATTAGTTTATGGTCTGATCTAACCAGTGATGGGTTGACCTCTGGTCTGGAACACCTGTCGCCCATGTTGGTGATGACCAGGTCCAATATGTTTTCACCTATGGTAGTGGAGTTTACCAGCTGATCCAGGGCATTTGAGTTGATAAATTCCAGGAAGCGCTGGACCTGGTAGTTTGTACTTGAGTAGTTTTCCCAGTTAACGGTAGGGTAACCGAAATCTCCCAATATCAGGGTGTTCGGTAGGACCTTCATGTTTTCCAGTGTCTCCAGAAAGGCGGAGTGGTGGTCCTGGGTCATGGAGAGTGATCTGTAGCAGGCCACAATTTGCATTGCAGATTTGCCTGATGTTAGTTGCATATGGATGATCTCGGAGGTATCATGCTGCGCCACTGACCTGGAGGTGTAGGTATCCTTGATGAATATGGATACACCCCCCCCTCCTTTTGTGTTTCGGTCCATGTTCTGTGGCCGAAATGTGTGATATGAGTTGTAGCTCGGTAGTGCTGGGGTGCTCTGTAGAGCCTTGAACCAGGTTTCAGTTATTGCACAGATGTCGACGTTCTCCATACTGAGGAGTGCTTCGAGCGCATGCATTTTGAGATTTAAACTCCTGGCGTTGAGTAGTATAACCCTCATTTTTTTATTTGTGCTGTTTACGGAGGTGGGTTTGACTTTTGAGCCTTGCCTAAAAAAGGTACTATGGGGGCAGCAAGAGCCTTGGCCAGTATTCAAAAGCCTAGGGATGACTGGTGCAAGCCGTCTCTTGCAAAGCAACGAGGCCTGTTGAGAATGTTGTCCCAGGCTGACAGACACTGGATCCCCTTTGAATGACACCAGAAGCTTAGCCAATTGTTGAAACTGATCATTTTTTCTTTATACTGCGGTATCATTCTTGGTGAGGGCAGGATGCTACTCAGGGTCAGGGTCATACACGCCTGGGCTACATGATCAGAGAGCTCTTCCATGTCTTTTTTCATGTAGTCCAGGGAGGTATGTCTCACGTCATTCACACCAACATGAACAACGACAGAGTCACATTTGTACTTGTTCTGGAGTGACCTGAGTGCTTGTGTTATGTGGCGGATTCTGGCTCCCGACAGGCAGCTAACAGTAACCTTCTCCTTGTCCAGCCTAGTCAGTGGGATGTCAGTGTGCCTGACTATAGAGTCACCTATTACTAGTGTGTTAGGTATGTTGTTTCGCCTTAAGGGCTGTGATTGTGCGGCACACTGATTTTGTGTTTTATGTGTTGTCTGGTTTGTGACGGGAGGTGCAGGTTTTTTGGGTGTCTGCTTTGGAGGTCTGTGATGCTTTTGCTGTTTTTTATTTAGAGCCTCCGAGTATGATTTAGTGTATTTATGTGTATTTTTTGCCAGTGCTGGTTTAATATATCTATGTGAGGCTGGATGTGTGGTGCAAGTGTTAACCTTCGCCTCATGACTGCTTGTTCCAGTCTTGGGTGGAGAGAGCTTAGCCTCCAATTTAGCTATATAATTGCATCTCTCGCATATGTTAATGTTTTGTGGAGGAGAGGGATGTCTGTGTACATTAGGCAGTTGTAACATTGCCTCAGGATACCCAGGTTCACCAGCTGGACTGGAGAGTATACCTGAAATTGCCCTTTGGTCATGTCTGAATAGTAGGGTGAGCTGCTTAGTCGCTTGTTTGGTGAGTGGTGAATAATGAGCCTTGCCCTGCTGGGCAATCAAGTGTCGGGGTATATTAGTGCTTGCTATTAGGTCTGAGCAAGTGCTGGATTGTAGGATGCTTTTTAAGTGCTTAGGATGAGAATTAGACTACTTTCAAGGGAAAAACTGAAGAGGAGACTTGGTGGAGCCAGGATAAATTTAGCCCTAGCTAACCGGTGCTGCCCGGACGTGCAAAACCATGCAAACGCGTTTTTTACAGCAGGGAAATGAAAGAGATAGAAATTAGTCCAAAATGGCCCACAAACTACTAACTTCTGGGCTGGAACCACTCCTCCAGGGACAGATGGCTGCTCAAAGCTTCCTCACTCACAGGTGAGCAGAGAAACCTCCCTCTATCCAAGTAAGGTATGGGCAACTCAGAAAATTTTAACAGCCCTGAATTCAGCACTAGCATGAAAATTGGACTATACTAGCTTAGAAAGGTGGGAAACAAGGAAAGATTTTTTTGAAAAGATAAGGCACAAACAGTAAAAATACACTTAAAACAGCTTTAAACGACTACAAACAGTAAAAAAATACACTTAAAACAGCTTTAGATGACTACAAGCAATCAGAAAAGGCTTTTAAACAAATTACCCAATTAACCAGTAAAAAAATCTCAAAACTGAGCCCTGTTCCTGTAGTCTTCAATCAGACAAGTTCAAACTGCACACTCCTGCCACTGGGGTGCAGGGGAACCTTCTCCAAACAAGAAGACCTGGATTAGTGCTCAAGTTATGCAAACAAAGACAGATTCAGCAGGCCTGGATCTAGTCTATGCTACAGCAAACAAGGCACACCAATTTCAGTAAGAAACAGTTCAAATATGCAGGCACTATACGCCTTTAACCAGAAATTCCCAGATCAGAAGGGCAGAGTCCAGCCTCTCCTCCCACAAGAGTGCAGACCACAAACCTTCTTATTGTAAAATAACTGGCCTGAAGCCCAAGTGCTTAAACCAGAACTAATACACTTTTAGAATAACAGACACCGAGCCCTCAATCAGCAGTTCCCAACTTAGAAGGATGTAAGTTGCCTGTCCTGCCACAACAGTGCAGACCACAAACCTTCTTAATGTAAAACAACTGGTCTGAAGCCCAAGTGCTTAAACCAAAAGGCTTAGAGTGAATCAGTTTACTACCAAACAGTAATAAATACAATTGAATACTTTTAAGAAGGCCTGGATTAGTGCTCAAGTTATGCAAACAAAGCTAGATTCAGCAGGCCTGGATCTAGTCTATGCTACAGCAAACAAAGCACACCAAATTTCAGTAAGAAACAGTTCAAATATGCAGGCACTATAAGCCTTTAACCAGAAATTCCCAGCTCAGAAGGGCAGAGTCCAGCCTCTCCTCCCACAACAGTGCAGACCACGAACCTTCTTAATGTAAAATAACTGGCCTGAAGCCCAAGTGCTTAAATCAGAACTAATACACTTTTAGAATAACAGACACTGAGCCTTCAATCAGCAGTTCAAAACTTAGAAGGATGTAAGCTACCTGTCCTGCCACAACAGTGCAGACCACAAACCTTCCTAATGTTAAACAACTGGTCTGAAGCCCACGTGCTTAAACCAAAAGGCTTATAGTGATCTAACCACTCTAACTCAAACTACATTCAACACTGTAGAAACATGGTTTACTAGACGGTATCTACTTCTCAATGCCAAAAAAAACAAACTTCTCCTCTTCACCCCCACTACTCGTACCTCTCCACTTAACTTCTCTATCTATTCAAATAACAAAACTATCATCTCTCCTCACTCCACAACAAAACTACTTGGTGTTACCATTGATAACAATCTCTCTTTTGACCAACACATCAACAACACCATCAAAACTGTTAACAGAAAAATTGGATCTTTATACCGTATAAAACCATTTCTTACCCCATCAACTAGGGCTACTATTGCTCACTCCCATCTTATATCAACTCTTTTCTATGCCTCTCCTATCTTCACCAACCTTAAAAAAACTAACCTAAACAAACTAGCAACTTGCTATAATAACATTGCCGCGCCACTGGTAACCCTTTTAGAACACATCACTGCCTCAATTTGAAACAGTTAGGCTGGCTGGAACTACAAAACTATATTAATATTTCACAACTTACAATTGCCCACAAATTACTGTACCAACCTAGCAACACCCCTATTCTTTCACAACTTCTACTCCATTATAACAATCTCACCTCTTGTTCCCCCTGTAAACTGATGACCAAACCCATAAAGGCCCACAACTTAGCTGGTGACTCTCTTTTCACCAATACTGTAGGCAGAGTATGGAATTTGCTGCCTACAGAGTTAACACTAATCTCATCCCTACCCCTCTTCAAACAACAAATCAAACTACATTTCCAAAACCACTGGCTCTGTTCTTGTAATACTCCAGGCTAACTTCCTCTCCTTACTCTCTCCTTGCCTTTACCCTTCATTCTGCCTCAAATCAAACTTCTACCCTGCTTCCCTTCCCAGCTGTCCTCTTATGCTCTGACCTACATCTACTATCTCTCCCACCTCAT